>NC_053022.1:304985906-305113114 GCF_003073215.2 Triticum urartu
CTTCCTTCTTCTTGGAAAAAACCAAAATGTCATCGAGGTAGACCAATACGAACTCATTTGTGTAGGGGTTGAAGATGAAGTTCATCATGCGAGAGAAAGTTGGCGGAGCGTTGACGAGGCCGAAAGACACGACAGTGTATTCATATGAACCATAGCTTGTTCTGAATGCTCTCTTGGGGATATCCTCTTCACGAATGCGAATCTGGTGATAGCCCATACGGAGATCAAGCTTGGAGAAAACTTTAGCACCTTTGAGTTGTTCAAAAAGCTCATTGATGTTGGAAAGTGGGTACTTGTTCTTTATAGTCTTCTTGTTCAATGGACGGTAGTCGACACAAAGATGGTCCGTTCCATCCTTCTTCTTCACAAAAAGAACTCCACAACCCCACGGAGAAGAACTAGGTCGGAGGAGACCCAAACTCTCTTGTTTATCGAGTTGCTTCTTCAGCTCTTTCAACTCTTTAGGTCCAAGTTTGTAAGGACGTTTGCAAACAGGTTCCGTGCCAGGCTCAAGTTCGATGACAAATTCAACTTGCCGGTGCGAAGGCATTCCTGGAAGCTCTTCTGAAAAGACGTCTTGATATTCGCAAACGACTGGAATTTGAGAGATGGCATCCAGCTCACCCTTCTCATTGAGAGAAAACAGACAGATGGTGTTATCACGAGCGGCAAAGACGATTACATCCTCGGACGAATGAGTCAATTGAATATGCCTGGCAGCACAATCAAGGTGAGCCTTGTGCTTAGAAAGCCAGTCCATTCCAAGAATAAGATCAATATCCGAGTCACCAAGAACATTAGGAGAAGACAAGAACTTATAGTCACCCAATGTGATTGAAACATCCGGAACGCATACTCGAGAAGTCATTTGACGGGCCGGAGAGACAATAGCCAAAGGTTTTGGCAACACTTGAGTAACCAAATCATTCTTAGATGCAGAAGGTCTCAAGATGAAACAATGCGATGCACCAGTGTCAAAAAGAACTCTTGCAGGAATATCGTTAACAGGAAGGTTACCCATGATGACATCTGACGATTCCTCTGCTTGAGCTGCATTCACCATATTGACCTTGGTGTGCTTGGGGTTATGCTTGACCACTGCGGAACTGGCAGATCCCACAGGAGGAGTAGGAAGACGCCTCTGATTGAAGCATTTGTTGGCATAGTGACCCTTCTGTTGGCACTTGTTGCACGTGACCTCCGAAAGTGGACGGTGATACAGAGCACTTGATCTTGGAGCTTGAGACGAAGTCTTGTTCTGAAAGCCAGGGTTGGGTGGGTGGGAAGATCCACTGCCACTCATGTTCTTCTGCTGATAAGGCTGACGGAACAGAGGAGGAGGAAGCCAATACTTTTGCTGCTTAGAAGCCACTTGAGTTGAGGAAGAAGAAGTCACATCTCTGACTGGCTTCTTGGAAGCATCGCACTTCAGTTGAGCAACCTCTTGTTTCAGTGCCATGTTGTAAAACTCATCGTACTTCTTGGGCTCAAAGAGGACAAGAGCTAGCTGGAGTTCTTCTCTGAGACCACCCCTGAACTGGTATATCATGCTCTTCTCGTCAGGGACGTCTTGCTTAGCAAAACGGGCGAGCTTCTGAAACATGATGTAGTACTGGTAAACAGACAAAGAGCCTTGCTTCAGGTTGAGGAATTCCTCACGCTTGCTTTCAACCACACTCTGAGGAATGTGATGAGCTTTGAAGTCTTGACGGAATTCATCCCAGTTAATCACACAGCCTCCCCTGGAATCTTTGTATTGCTGAAACCATTCTGCAGCTTGGTCTTTGAGTTGGAAGGAGGCAAACTTGACAAAGTCGTCAGGCCTGACGTTGCTGCACTCGAAATGCTTGCAGATATCCACAAGCCAGTCATCAGCGTCTGTTGCCTCAACACAGTTGCTGAACGTCTTTGGCTGATTAGCGAGGAACTGGTTGAGTGTAGCAAACTGATTTTGATTGTTGCCATGGCCATGGTTCCCTTGGTTGCGCTCTTGCAAGAGCTGCATGATCAGCTGCGTGTTTGCATTGGTAGCGGCCATCACAGCTTGCCATGCCTCCGGAGGTGGGAGTGGTGGTGGCGGATCAGGACTCGGAGTCGTGCGCGTTGGAGGAGCCATCCTGAAGAGGTGACATCCATTAGCATCTTGACAGATAGATAATCAAGCTGAATCGAACGGATTGAAATTGCAACATATAGTCTTCACATCCGAACAAAATGAACGAATGCATTCCAATTGAAATGGTCACATTTCCATAAATTGAGAAGCCACTTAGATATAGGAAGAATAATAAAACAACAAGGTACGGACGAGAGCAAATACTTGGTGAGGATTACCCAATCCCAAACCAAATATCCACGGAAGAAGAACTAGAGCTACAAGAATTCCCACCTATGAAACTCCCGAACCTTTCCGGTTATGCAATCAGGTGTTGGTGATACAGGGGAAGCATAACATCTCACCCAAAGCTAGCAAATCCTACATCCAGCTGTATCCATCCTTCAACACATAACCAAGAAACCTTCGGAAATCATTTACCTCAACCTTTGAAAAGCATCCGTTATACGAGTTATGGCAATACTCCCAAACTCCCACCCCAGTACTGGGTGGCGTCGAGGTTATCTCACCAACAACTGCATAAAAGAGATTTTTGATGTCGGCGAAACTCAGGTATTCCAGAATCTCAACGATAAAATTGTGACGACAACACCTCGGAGCTCAACTCCCCGGGACACTGCCACAACCCCAAAATGTCAGGAGGCACAAAGAACAATGTTCTCGTCATAAAACCATCGGAACGATTCCAAGATACCCGCGTGATCCTAATTTTTTTAGTGAAATTTGAGAAGAGAAGAGTCAAAACTCTACGTCAGGATGCCTCACCAGAGCGACGAAGGGACTGAGGAGTAAAAAGAATTCCTAACTCTCCAATATATATAATTCCCAAATGACTCAAACATTTTTCTAGACTCAACAACGCCAACGATTCGATCAAGCAGGGGGCTCCTAAGGTCGGGGAAGGCTCTGATTACCAACTTGTAACGCCCTCGATGCGGCTATATCTCCTACGTGTCGAAGCACGACTTAGAGGCATAACCACATTGAGAGCAATGTCGCAAGTGAGGTAATCTTCACAACAACCCACGTAAATAAATAAAGGTGGAAAGTACATAGTTGGCTTACACTCGCCACGTCACACAAATACATGAATAAGTCATTACATTCATCCAATACACTCAGGGTCCGACTATGGAACCAAAATAAAGATCAACCCCCAAATGCGACAAAGTCCCCGGTCGCCCCAACTGGGCACCACTACCAATCATCTGGGAAAGACACGTAGTAACGATGAGAGTCTTCATCGAACTCCCACTTGAGCTCGGTCATATCACCTGGACCGGTATCATCGGTCCCTACATCTGGTTTTGGAAGTAATCTGTGAGTCACGGGGACTCAGCAATCTCACACCCTCGCGATCAAGACTATTTAAGCTTATAGGTAAGGCAAAGGTTTGAGGTGGAGCTGCAGCAAGTGACTAGCATATATGGTGGCTAACATACACAAATGAGAGCGAGAAGAGAAGGCAAAAGCACGGACGAACAACTATGATCAAGAAGTGATCCTAGAACAACCTACGTCAAACATTACTCCAACACCGTGTTCACTTCCCGGACTCCGCCGAGAAGAGACCATCACGGTTACACACGCAGTTGATGCATTTTAATGAAGTTAAGTTTCAGGTTATCTACAACCGGACATTAACAAATTCCCATCTGCCCATAACCGCGGGCACGGCTTTCGAAAGTTCAAATCCCTGCAGGGGAGTCCAAACTTAGCCCATCACAAGCTATCACGGTCAACGAAGGATATTCCTTCTCCCAAGACAATCCAATCAGATTCGGCATCCCGGTTACAAGACATCCTCGACAATGGTAAAACAAGTCCAGCAACACCGTCCCAATGTGCCGACAAATCCCGATAGGAGCTGCACATATCTCGTTCTCAGGGCACACTCAGATAAGCAATCAGTACAACTAAAACAAGCCCTCGAGTTTCCCTGAGGTGGCGCTGCAAGGGGCTCTAGTTTGGACCAACACTTAGAGGAGCACTGGCCCGGGGGGTATAATAAAGATGACCCTTGGGCTCTGGAAACCCAAGGGAAAAAGAGGCTAGGTGGCGAATGGTAAAACCAAGTTTGAGCATTGCTGGAGGAGTTTTATTCAAGGCGAACTGTCAAGGGGTTCCCATTATAACCCAACCGCGTAAGGAACGCAAAATCCGGGAACATAACACCGATATGACGGAAACTAGGGCGGCAAGAGTGGAACAAAACACTAGGCATAAGGCCGAGCCTTCCACCCTTTACCAAGTATATAGGTGCATTAAGATAAACAAGATAATATTGTGATATCCCAACAATAAACATGTTCCAACAAGGAACGATCTCCAATCTTCACCTGCAACTAGCAACGCTACAAGAGGGGCTGAGCAAGGCGGTAACATAGCCAAACAATGGTTTTCTAGGACATGGTGGGTTAGAGGTTTGACATGGCAATTTGGGAGGCATGATAAGCAAGTGGTAGGTATCGTAGCATAGGCATAGCAAACGAGTGAGCATCTAGCAAGCAAAGATCGAAGTGACTTCGAGGGTATGGTCATCTTTCCTGCAAAGTACTTAGAGTTGCCTTGATCCTCGAAAGCTTAATCAATGGGCTCCTCGATCACGTACTCGTCTCCCGGCTCTACCCAAGCAAGACAACAAGCACAATCAACCACGTGCAATGCTCAAGCAACATGATGCGAACATGATATGATATGTGGGATGTGGTATGTGATGCATAGGCATGATAAGCAAAGGAATGAATGAATCTGTCCTCATCTTTGAAAACCAAGAGTGCCACTCTAAAGGTGAGTTGATTTCGGTTGAAATCGATATAAAGATCACTGGAATCGGATGCACGGTTTGGAAATGGCAAGCAAAACAAATACGGCACCGGTCTGCGATAATCAGCAAGTAGCCATATAAATGCATCAAGATAAATATGCTACAGCACCCAAACATAGAAACAAAATACATGGAAGGGATCCACTCATGATGCTTGACAAAAGATGAACACTGAGCTATGGCCAATTCACTCAATAGCAGGTTCAAACAAGCATGGCAAAAGAGCAAATGATAACAGGTTTCAGACATAGTGAAATTAACACAAGTCTAGAATTTATGATGAGGAAGCAATCTTTAGGGCATGAAAACTACATGGTACAGGAATATATCATGGAAAATCAAGGCATGGCATGAAGCTACTCAAAGCATATAACAAAAGTCCCTTAGTGACCATGAGCCAAAAGGGATCAGAAAATACAATTGCAAGCATGTGAACATAGCAAAAACATAAACAGATTTAGACTTAGTGAAAAACTGGAGCATGCAAAACAGATTAACAAGTAGACATGTTCACGAGCTCGATGCACTCACTACGAGGCATTGCATGATATTCTAAGCATACACCCATCAAATAGACATGGCATAGAAGCTAGACATGGCAATAACAACATCATATCATGCACGGATCAATAGCAACATCCTCGGCAAAATTGCTAAACATGTCAACAATCTACCAGGAACATTTTATAGCAAAAGTAGAGGTCGATTGACTCAAGCTAGGGTGCTCCATAAATGCAAACAAAGACATGGATGGATAGAACACAACAAAATTAACAAAACATCCTTACTGATCATCCTCAAAAGAGGCACGGATCACTAGGAAACAACATGAACATATGACATAAAAACAATAACATGACACAGACTTAGTGAAATTCTAAGTCCCTGAAATCAGCATCAACGATTATGCTACTTTGCAAGATTGTGCTAGTCACCGCAAATATCACAAAAATACATGGCATACACCCCTGTAAAGATGGCATGGCATTCATCAAAACACATGTAGAGCTCAGGATCATAGCATGCACACATTAATCATGGCAAAAATGACAAAAGGCCATTTGCTGAAACAGATCTGAAATATTCCTCACATAGCCCTCTTCCAACGACATTTCGGGCATCAAGATGAGCTCAAATGAAAATGATGCAATGAGATGAAATGATGTACTCATCGATACGAACATTTTGATATGCTACACGCACGAATTAGAGCTACGGATGCAGAGTTATAGCATGTCAATAGCAAAAAATCTAGGGTTTCAGGCAAAATTAGGTCAACCTCAAGATCCAGATCTAGATCCTGATCGTGCACGGGAACCGAGGTCGCCGGAACAGTAGGGGTTCGCCGGAGTAGCCGAGAACATCGCCGGACTTGGGGACTCCGGCCAGAGACGTGGACGGCGGGCGCGGCGGCGTAGCGCGGAAGCCGGAGCGGGGCGTCGCGGCGATGGCTGCGGTGGTGCGGGGCGGTGCCGGGTCAGCAAGGTCGCTGGTCGCCGGCGACGAGGTTCGTCGGCAGCGGGGTCGCGGGCGGCGTAGGCGGCCGGCGACGGAGGAGCTCTCCTACTTCAACAATGCTTGTCTTTCTCACTTTCACTTTCCTTTTTGAAAAAGTTTTGGGTTCCCCTCTTTATTTTTCTTGTTTTTAAACTATATAAAAGCACTCAATAGAAATAAATGACTCTCTAAAACTTTTGGGTTGTCTCCCTGGCAGCACTTTCTTTAAAGCCATTAAGCTAGGCATATAGTGCTCAAGTAATGGATCCACCTGGATCCCAAGGTATATCAAAGCTAATTTTAATTAACAATGATTTGTAATTTAGTAGTGAGCACAAAGTAACATATATCATGCAATGACGAAGTCTAACTCTCTTCCTATGCATAGGCATGTCATAAAAGAATAATTCATGCACACAAAGTAAAGGCCAATGCATAGTATAAACAGTTTCTTGCAATTTTATCATGTGGGAAACATAGAGAGGTGGAGATATAGTTCCTCTCTCATAATAATTGCAAGTAGGATCAGCAAGCACATGCATATTATATCTATCAAAATCATCATGTGTAATAGTAAAACACAACCCATCAATGTAATCCTTAATAAGTGCAAACTTCTCCGATATAGTGTAGTCAGGAGAATTCAAAAAGATAATAGGTCTATCATGCATGGGTGCAATAGCAACAATTTCATGTTTAACATAAGGAACTATAGCAAGTTCATCTCCATAAGCATAATTCATATTGTCATCTTGGCCACAAGCATAGCAAGCATCATCAAAAAGGGATATTTCAAAAGAATCAACGGGATCATAGCAATTATCATAGCATTCATCCTTCTATAAGCACGAAGGGAAATTAAACAATGTATGAGTTGAAGAGTTACTCTCATTAGAAGGTGGGCACGGGTGATCAATCCGCTCTTCCTCCTTTTGTTCTTTGCTCTCCTCCTCATCTTTTTCATCCAATGAGCTCACAGTTTCATCAACTTCTTCTTCCATAGATTCCTGCAAAATATTAGTCTCTTCTTGGACAGCGGAGACTTTCTTAATAAGCGCATTAATATAGGAATTATATTCATAATTATCATAGCAATATTTTAGGATAGCTAAATTTTCAGGCCTATAAACATCATCATCAAAAGCTTCATACTTTTCAAACAAAGATTCAATTTCATAAGCACCCTTAAAAGCAACAAATTCTTCTATTTGTTCCACATCATAGTAATCATATATACCATTAGCATAAGAAGCTAATATTTCATTATCATTAAATTCACATGAAAAAGGAAGGTGTGGAGCCTTCATCCTAGAGCAACAAGTATAATCATATCTCAAGCATAGTTGCCTACCATACCAATACAATATATGAATTTTATCCCATAATAATTTCCCTTTTGTGTCAAGCGATAATCCCTAAAGTATTCGCGATGATCCAACATTACTCCCATTACATAATTGAATGGGGTTTTCTCAGGATTATTAAAGTAGTACATAATATCTTTCACATAACCAGCATTGAGGGTTTTAGGAGGTTCCCCATCTCCCTGAGCAGAAAGTACACCTAATTTTTTTGGTATTTCGTGTTCCATATCCATAACTAAAGATAAAGAACAACTAAGAACAGCAAATAAAAATTACATAGTGATAAAGCAAACAAGCACACACACGAGAATATTCACCCCACGCTATTGCTCCTCGGCAACGGCGCCAGAAAAAGGTCTTGATAACCCACAAGTATAGGGGATCGCAACAGTTTTCGATAAGTAAGAGTGCCGAACCCAACGAGGAGCTAAAGGCAGAACAAATATTCCCTCAAGTTCTATCGACCATCGATACAACTCTACGCACGCTTGACGTTCTCTTTACCTAGAACAAGTATGAAACTAGAAGTACTTTGTAGGTGTTTTTGGATAGGTTTGCAAGGTAATAAAGAGCATGTAAATAAAAGGTAGGGGCTGTTTAGATAAAGACACAACTAAATTAGTTTTAGTAGAGAGCTTTTTTTATGAGAAAGTTATTTGTCCCTAGGCAATCGATAACTAGACCGGTAATCATTATTGCAATTTTATATGAGGGAGAGGCATAAGCTAACATACTTTCCCTACTTGGATCATATGCACTTATGATTGGAACTCTAGCAAGCATCCGCAACTACTAAAGATCATTAAGGTAAAACCCAACCATAGCATTAAAGCATCAAGTCCTCTTTATCCCATACGCAACAACCCCCTTACTCGGGTTTGTGTTTCAGTCACTCATGCAACACACTATAAGCGAATCATAAACGTAATGCAACACCCTATAGTGGGAATCCCTCACGCTTGCGCGACACAGAGAGCACCATAGGACAGCACCAATAATAAAACATGCAACTCAAACCAATCACGATCATCAAATAACCCATAGGACAAAACAGATCTACTCAAACATCATAGGATAGCCATACATCATTGGGAAATAATATATAGCGTTGAGCACCATGTTTAAGTAGATATTACAGCGGGTAAGAGAGAGGTTACACCGCTGCATAGAGGGGGGAAGAGTTGGTGAAGATTGCGGTGATGATGATGGCCCCCGGTGGCACTCCGGTGCCACCGGAAGCGAGGGGGAGAGAGCCCCCCTCCTTCTTCTTCTTCTTCTTCTTCCTTGACCTCCTCCCTAGATGGGAGAAGGGTTTCCCCTCTGGTCCTTGGTCTCCATGGCGTGGGAGGGGCGAGAGCCCCTCCGATATTGGATCTGTCTCTCTGTCTCTCTCTGTTTCTGCGTTCTTAGATTCTTCCCTTTCACCATTTCTTATATTCCCGGAGATCCGTAACTCTGATTGGGCTTAAATTTTAACACGATCTCTATCTAGATATTAGCTTTCTTGCGGCAAAAGAAGGGCACCAACCGCCTTACGGGTTGGCCACGAGGGTCAGGGGCGCACCTGCCCCCTGCCTCATGGGCCCCTCGAGCATCGTCTCGCGTTGATTTCACTTCCCAAAAATCACATATATTCCAAAAAAATCTCCGTCCGTTTTTATCCCGTTTGGACTCCGTTTGATTTGGATTTTCTGCGAAACAAAAAACATGCAACATACAGGAACTGGCACTGGGCACTGGATCAATATGTTAGTCCCAAAAATAGTATAAAAAGTTGCCAAAAGTATATGAAGGTTGTAGAATATTGGCATGGAACAATCAAAAATTATAGATACGACGGAGACGTATCAATTCACTATGTGTTAATGCTTTGTTCCGACTCTCTATTAAAAGGGGCCTTAATATCCCTTAGTTTCCAATATGGACCCCGCTGCCACGGGAGGGTAGGAGAAAATATGTCATGAGAGTTCTTTCCATAAGCATGTATGACTATTTACGGAATACATGCCTACATTATATCGACGAACTAGAGCTAGTGCCGTATCGCCCTAGGTTATAACTGTCTCATGATGAATATCATCCAACAAGTCACCGATCCAATGCTTACGAATTGATCTTATATTGTTCTTTCTAAGTTACTACTGCTATCATCACGGTTACACTTGCTACAAAACTATTGCTATCACTATTACGTTATCGTTACTATTGCTACTATTATCAAAACTATCATACTACTTTGCTACTAATCACTTTGCTACAGATAATTAATCTCCAGGTGTGGTTGAATTGACAACTCAGCTGCTAATACCTTCAAATATTCTTTGGCTCCCCTTGTGTCGAATCTATAAATTTGGGTTGAATACTCTATCCTCGATAACTGTTGCGATCCCCTATACTTGTGGGTTATCAGGGTCGTTTCTTGGAGAAAGATCCTCCTCAAAGTCGGTTTAGCCCGCAAGGCAAGAGTCCTTCTCGGACTTCAGGACTAGACGCCAGGGTCCCTAGCATCTGGCACTAGACGCCAGGGTCCCTGGCGCCTGTCCCCCTGGCCTTCGTAAAACTCCTTTTGCACCTTCCTAAAGCCCCGTGGGCTTTACCCTTGGCCCAAATAAAGTGTTCTTGTATCCAAACATTTCGGGGAACATCTGAAACCCCTTCTAGTGAATTCAAGAACCCTTCCGGAGACCAAACACTCTTATCCCATATATCAATCTTATCTCCGGACTATTCTGGAGCTCCTCGTCATGTCTGTGATCTCATCCTGAACTCCAAACAACATTCAGTCACCAACATACATAACTCATATAGTATTATATCATCAATGAACGTTAAGCATGCAGACCCTACGGTTTCGAGAATGATGTAGACATGACTGGGACGCTTCTCCGGTCAATAACCAATAGTGCGACCTAGATGCCCATATTGGTTCCTACATATTCCACGAAGATCTTTATCGGTCTACCTTTATGACAACATACATAGTTCCCTTTGTCCGTCGGTATGTTACTTGCCCGAGATTCGATCGTCGGTGTCTCATACCTAGTTCAATCTCATTATAGGCAAGTCTCTTTACTCGTTCCGTAATACATCATCCCGTAACTAACTCCTTAGTCACCCAATTATGTTGTGACATTTGATGGCACACAAGGCATTCCTCCAGAGTCCGAGAGTTGCAAGATCTCGTGGTCGAAGAAACATGTATTTGACATTAAGAAAGCAGTAGCAATAAACCAAACGACCATATGCTAAGCTAACGGATGGGTCTTATCCATCACATCATTCTCCTAATGATGTGACCCCTTTATCAAATGACAACTCATGTCCATGGTTAGCAAACCTTAACCATCTTTTGATCAATGAGCTAGTCTAGTAGAGGCATACCAGGGACTTGGTATTTGCTTATGTATTCACACATGTATTTAAGTTTCCAATCAATACAATTCTAGCATGAATAATAAACCTTTATCATGATATAATAATAACCACTTTATTATTGCCTCTAGGGCATATTTCCAACAGAGGACTCCCGTGGGCCCACCACCCACCTGGGCGCGCCAAGGGCCTCTAGCACGCCTTGGTGGTTTGTGAGCCCCGCGGGCCTCCCCTCAGGTACTTCCTTGGCTCCCAAGCTTGCTTCTGGGCAGAAAAAATCTACAAAAAGTTTCGTGGCATTTAGACTTCGTTTGGTACTGATATTTAGCGAAGTAAAAACCAAGCAAAAAATAGCAACTGGCACTGGGCACTATGTCAATAGATTAGTCCCAAAAAATGATATAAAGTTACTATAAAATGAATGTAAAACATCCATGAATGATAATATAATAGTATGAAACAATCAAAAATTATAATACGTTGGAGAAGTATCAGTTCTCAATAAGTCCAATGGACTCATTAAGGAGACATGTAACATGGAGTTTGATGAAAATAATGGCTCCCAAGTGGATGAAAGTGGTCTTTGTAGTGTAGGTGATGAAATTCCTCCTCAAACCATAAGAAGAATGGGGATTGGTCAAATACTCCCCATTGCGGAACCCCTTATGGCCGAAGGATAAGGACAATGCTCTACTCAAGTGGAGCCATCACCAATGCTAGACTCACATGCTTCCGAAGTACAAAGTGAAGGCCCTCAACCAAGTGAACAAGATCAAGGGAAAGATCTACCTCATGATGGCGGTCGCTCACCAAATTTTTCCCAAGATCAAGTTCATGACACCGAGCAACCTCAAGATCAAGGGGATGCTCAAGATCAAGAGCAAGCTCAAGACGGTGCTCAAAATGATCAAGATGATGATCCTCAAATTCCTATTGAGGAACTTTTGGAGCGTCGTACCACCAAGGTGGCTTCCAAGGTCAAGCATCAACAACATGTCTTGGAGAATGTGCTTGGAAGCTTGAAAAAAGGGGTAACTACTCGTAGACAATTGTCAAACTTTTGTGAGCATCACGCGTTTGTTTTGTGTGTTGAACCCCAAAAGGTACATGAGGTGCTCGATGATGTGGATTGGCTTGAAGCCATGCATGATGAACTCAACAACTTAGAGCGCAACCAAGTTTGGGAATTAGTGCCAAGGCTAACGGAGGACCACAATGTCATTGGGACCAAATGGATCTTCAAGAACAAACAAGATGCGAACGGTGTGGTTGTTTGAAACAAGGCAAGATTGGTGGCACAAAAGGCTACTCCCAAGTCGAGGGTATCGACTAGGTGAAACCTTTGCCCCCCATTGCTCCTCTTGAATCTATCCGCATGTGAAGAGTGCATTTCTTAATGGTCCTTTGAATGAGTTGGTATATGTCAAACAACCCTCAGGATTCAAGGATCCCAAGCTCCCCAATCATGTATACAAACTCAACAAGGCACTCTATGGCCTTAAACAAGCCCCATGTGCGTGGTATGAGCACCTTACCGAGTTGTTGCAAGATCGTGGGTTTGAAATTGGGAAAATCGATCCTACTCTTTTTACTAAGAGGGTTAAAGGGGATTTTTTTCATATGCCAACTATATGTTGATGATATCATATTTGGTTCTCCTAAAAAATCTTTCAATGATGAGTTTGCCGCACTAATGACCGAGAAGTTCGAGATTCTATGATGGGAAGAGTTGAAGTTCTTTCTTGGGTTCGAAGTCAAGCAAAGAAGAGAAGGAACCTTCATCAACCAAGCTAAATATACACAAGACATGCTCAAGAGATTCAAGCTAGATGATGTCAAGACGGTCAAGTTTCCTATGCCTACCAAATGCAAGCTTGACATTGATCCCAATGGTAAAATGGTGGATCCAAAGGTATATCACTCCGTGATTGGATCCTTGCTTTACCTTTGTGCATTGTGATATCCTGGCTTATTAGGGATGATAGACTACTCATATCAATAAGGAATTCCTTCTTTTCCGGGAGCCCATTCGGAAAGCACTCCAAAGTTAAGCGTGCTCAGCTTGGAGTAGTTTTAGGATGGGTGACCGACCAGGAAGTTGCTCCTGGGTGCACACGAGTGAGGACAAAGTGCGTAGAAAATACTAGTATTGATCTGTGGGGCCAATCTAGATGCCGCCAGGAGTAACGACCACCGGCAGGTGTGTCCGAGGCGTTACAAGTTGGTATCAGAGCCGACCCTCGTGGTTACACGGATGTTTGCAGGCAGGTGCACGGTCATGTTGTTCATGACATTTATGACCCATTGTGGCACACGGCATGGCACATGTACCATGTTCCTATGGCCCGACGAGGATGTCGGTTCCTCTGAATGGGGGTGTATGTGATAGCCTGGCTTATTAGGGATGATAGACTACTCATATCAATAAGGAATTCCTTCTTTTCCGGGAGCCCATTCGGAAAAAACTACAAAGTTAAGCGTGCTCAGCTTGGAGTAGTTTCAAGATGGGTGACCGATTGGGAAGTTTATCCCGGGTGCGCACGAGCGAGGACAAAGTGCACAGAAAAGACTAGTATTGACCTGTGGGGCCAGTCTAGATCCCGCCAGGAGTAACGACCACTAGCGGGTGTGTCTGGGGCGTTACATGCATCTAGACCGGATATTACGTTGAGTGTGGGAATGTGTGCAAGGTTCCAAGCCGCACCTAAGGAAAGTCACCATGTGGCGGTCAAGCAAATCTTTAGATATTTGGCTCATACCCCAAACTTTGGCCTATGGTACCCCAAAGGAGCAAGATTTGATCTCATGGGTATTCAGACTCGGATTGGGCGGGAGATGTTGTGGATAGGAAGTGAACTTCCGGAGGGAGTCAAGTCCTTGGTCGCTCTTTGGTAAGTTGGTCTTCAAAGAAGCAAAATTGTGTGTCTCTGTCTTCCACCAAGGCCGAGTATGTAGCCACCGCAAGTTGTTGTGCACAATTGCTATGGATGAGGCAAACTCTAAAGGATTATGGTCTCACTTGTGACAAAGTGCCTCTTCTATGTGACAATGGAAGTGCTATCACACTACAAAAAAAAGACACATCCATGACATTTTGGGCCGAACGAATTTTTTTCCTGTCATATATATGACACTTCTATGACAATAATTGTGACAAAGCCCGGTATCATCATAGATGTGGTGGGCTCCTACTTCTATGACAAAAATCATGATAGAAAATGGGCTTTTCGTCCTGGGCGGGCCGGAGACGCAGCTGCATGACATTCTTTGGGCCGTCCATGACGAAAAAACCGTGGTAGAAGCGAGGGCGAGGAAAATTTTGGGGAGTTTCCGGTTACGGTGGGAGGTCGGGGGCTGAGCGATGCGCGTTTCTCTCATACACGTACGCAGGTGTGTGCGAGGCGTTGGCTCTAACTGAACCCGAGCGAGGCGTTGGGTTCTAACTGAACCCGAGCGATTGCACTGTAGGCTACGCGTTACTAAACCCGAGCGATCGATCGATGGCTGTTAACTGAAACCGATCGAGCGATTCCTTCGCTACTGCTGCTAACTAAAGCCGATCGATTGGATGAACAGTGATGGTGGGGGGGGGGGGGGGGGGGTTGGATGAACAGTGAGCGGTGGCGTTGCCTCTGGATGAACAGGACCCCGTGGTGTGAAGGGCTGGATGAACAGTAGACGGTGGAGGGGTGCCCGTGGAGGGGTGGTTGAACAGGACCCTGTGGTGTGGAGGGCTGGATGAACAGTAGACGGTGGAGGGGTGGTTGAACAGTAGCTGGTGGAGTAGCGCATGGTGGAGGCTGGATGAACAGGAGCCCGTGGAGGCTCGAGGAGGTCGACGGTGGAGATGAACAGTATCCCGTGGAGTCCCGTTTTGCGGTACGCCACACTGCTCCCGATGAACAGGACCCCCGTTTCGACCGTAGGAGGTCTATTTCATCCGTTTTGTCGTACGCCACACCCCTCCCGATCAACAGGACCCCCGTTTCGACCGTAGGAGGTCCGTTTCCTCCGTTTTGTGGTATGCCACACCCCTCCCGATCAACAGGACCCCCGTTTCGACCGTACGAGGTCCGTTTCCTCCGTTCTACGATACGCCAGGCCTTGTTTCCATCGCCTGTTCCGTCCAAGCCCTCCCGATGAACACGATCACGCCTTCAGTTCCGACCTAGCCGGTTGGCTCCCACGCGTTCCGTTGCCTCCTGATGAACACGACGCATTCCATTGCCTCCCGATGAACACGACGCATTCTGTTGCCTCCCCATGAACACAACACATTCCGTTGCCTCCCCATGAACACGGTGCATTCTGTTGCCTCCCCATGAACACGACGCATTCCGTTGCCTCCCCATGAACACGACGACGACACTGTTTCTCCGGTCCGACCCAGCCATGTACACGAGCCCTGCCCGTACGTATGCGCGAGTAGGCGTTCGAGACCCTGCCCGTATGTACACATACGTGGCCGTATTTTCTTTCTTGCACCCTGGCCGCTGTACGTATGTGTACATGCTACGTGCGCGCCTCTACTATGACACGTGCGCGCCTCTACTACGACACGTGCACGCCTCTACATCGACCAGTATGTACGTACACGTTCGTGACCAGAATGACAACGCTACATACGCTTCGACCAGGTGGGTCCTGACTGTCAGGCACTTCCTTGCCTGCGAAGATGTAGCTGGTGGGTCCCAGCAGTCAGGGAGGCGAATCGTTTTGTTTTTTGCCCGTACGCACTTCCTTGCGTGCGAAGGTGTAGCTGCTGGGTCCCAGCAGTCAGGGGGGCGAATCGTTTTTTTGCCCGGACGCACTTCCTTGTGTTCGAAGGTGTAGCTGGTGGGTCCCAGCAGTCGGGGGGTGAATCATTTTTTTCCGGACGCACTTCCTTGCATGCGAAGATGTAGCTGGTGGGTCCCAGTAGTCAGTGGGTGAATCATTTTTTTCGGACGCACTTCCTTGCGTGCGAAGATGTAGCTTGTGGGTCCCAACAGTCAGGGGGCAAATCATTTTTTCACGAAATACGGTGGCCCGTCCGGTGGGTCCCCGCTGTCAGGTGGAGGAATAATTATTTTGCACGTAATAAGGAGGCACTTCCTTGCGGCTGCCATGGACCCAGCTGTCAGCCTCTCCACGTACAGTCCATGTCCGATGGAAGTCGTTCCTTGACCACGTTGACCACGCCGCGCCAAGAGCACCAGGGCGGTGGACGACGACGAGGCCTAGGAAGGGGACGACACGGAGCCGGGGAAGACGCGGCAGTGGATGCACACACGGAGAGGAGTACGAGGGTTCACTGGTTCGGCTGCGCTGCCGTCGCCGCAGAATAACAGGGGTGTGGGTGAGTGGAGGGATGACCTGGCCAGCGGTGGGAGTAGTAGGGGGCGGTGAGGCCTCCGCGGCAGCACAGTCGACCACGGGAGGCAGGAGCAGGCGGCACGACGGGCACTGCTTTGGGCAGCTGGAGCAAGAAGACCAGATGTTGAAGAAGCACGACGGCCATTGGATGGACAGCGTACGGTCACTGCAGCTAGAATCGTTTATATTGACTAAGTTGACAAAGCCCTTGGAACATCAACTTAGTAGGCCCACATGTCAGCTTCCGAAACGGTGCGCCCCAGATGTCAGGGGGAGGAATCATTTTTTGGGTGGGTGAAGCTAGAATATCCGAGATTGAAGAAGAAGCACGGCATCCGTTGGATGGACATCCAACGGCCACTGCTGCTAGAACCGTGTGTTGACTATAAGTTGACAAAGCCTTGCATACGCGTCAACTCTGTTTTTTAGGGGACGCGTCAACTTAGTAAGGCCAGAAGTGTGTGGCAGAGAACTTATAGACCATTTGAGATTTGTAATAATGTGTAGCCCATTTTTGAATTCTAATGGAATTTACTACAGCCCATTTACAGTTTGTTAAAAGTACAACCCATTTCAACCAACCGTTCAAAACAGAATTCAATAAAATTTCCCACATTTGGATGGGATCCGAAACATTTTTATCCAGAAATTTCTAGTCAGATTAAATACAATTTCAATATAAATTTATATTACGTAAAAATCCAATGAAACATTGCGCTCACAACAATTAATGAAATTAAAATTTTCAGTATCCAAAAATAATATTTTATAAAGTAATCACGTGTTTGGTGCATTTTTTATAGTTACTGCCCAGTTTTTATAATTACATCCCATTTATTATTTCTTAAAGCCCATTTTCTTGTTAAGCCTAATGCATCCCTCCTAGGAAAGATTTGCAGCCCAGCGGGGCGGAGAATAACAACTTGACCTTGCCTGGGTATTCCTAAAAAAAGTATAGCTGGGCTAGCCATTTTCAGCTTGAAAAAAATTAATATCTGGGCTGGATATCTGGCCTGGGCTAGACGGGCCACAGCCCGCCCAGTTAATACCTGCAGCAATGTTTTCGTTGTTGTTTAGAGGAGAAAAATAAATATCTGGGCTAAACATCAAAAAACTCTGCAGTGCTCACACCTCAAAAACACAAATACTGCTCGAGCTGCTTGGTCCCAGCTGTCGGCCGCTTCTTGTGCAATTATGGACTGATTTTCTTCATCTAACGGCTACATTAATTTTGATGATGTGGCTCAAGGAGAGGATAGAGAATTCCTAGTAGTGGGGGCTAGCTATTACTAGTAGATAAGTCTTTGTAGAGATTCCACTACATATGGAACAAAATGAATGAATCTACATTTAAAATGCATATATATACATCCGCATGTGGTTCATGGTGAAATCTCTACAAAGACTTATATTTAGGAACGGGGGAGACGACGTACTAAGCAAGCTTCTCATCATTCTGCGAGTTGACGGGACACATCAAAAGTACTCCAGTGTATAGAGCCTTGCCTCTAAGGTAGGCCCCACATGGTTTGCCTCTTTTTTTAACATAACACGTCAAGTCGCAATTTGTTTGTTCACCCGTGGTAGACGAACCTCCCTCCACCAAGTGGACAACCAGTTGATACGTCTCCAACGTATCTATAATTTTTGATTGCTCCATGCTATATTATCTACTGTTTTGGGCAATATTGGGCTTTATTATCCACTTTTATATTATTTTTGGGACTGACCTATTAACCGGAGGCCCAGCCCAGATTCTGTTTTATGCCTATTTCAGTGTTTTGAAGAAAAGGAATATCAGACAGAGTCGAAATGGAACGAAATCAACTGGAGAAGTTATTTTTGGAAGGAAACACACCTGATGGACTTGGACCTCATGTCAGAAGATATGGGATCTGCCCATGAGGGTGGGGGGCGCGCCCACCCCCCTAGGGCGCGCCCCCTGCCTCGTGGGGCCCCTGTGATTCCCCTGACATGCTTCTTCTGCCTATATAACTCCATATACCCTAAAACTTCCAGAACAGAGATTAGAACGGGAGTTCCGCCGCCAGAAGCCTCCATAGCCACCAAAAACCAATCTAGACCCGTTCCGGCACCCTGCCGGAGGGGGCAATCCTTCCCCGGTGGCCATCTTCATCATCCCGGTGCTCTCCATGACGAGGAGGGAGTAGTTCCCCCTTAGGGCTGAGGGTATGTACCAGTAGCTATGTGTTTGATCTCTCTCTCTCTCTCTCTCTCACTCGTGTTCTTGTGATGATACGATCTTGATGTATCGCGAGCTTTGCTATTATAGTTGGATCCTATGTTTCTCCTCCCCCTCTTCTCTCTTGTATTGAATTGAGTTTTCCCCTTGAAGTAATCTTATCGGACTGAGTCTTTTTAGATTTGAGAACACTTGATGTATGTCTTGCCGTGGATATCTGTGGTGACAATGGGATATCACGTGATTCACTTGATGTATGTTTTGGTGATCAACTTGCGGGTTCCTCCCATGAACCTATGCATAGGGGTTGGCACACATTTTCGTCGTGATTATCCGGTAGGAACTTTGGGGCACTCTTTGAGGTCCTTTGTGTTGGTTGAATAGATGAATCTGAGATTGTGTGATGCATATCGTATAATCATACCCACGGATACTTGAGGTGACATTGGAGTATCTAGGTGACATTAGGGTTTTGGTTGATTTGTGTCTTAAGGTGTTATTCTAGTACGAACTCTAGGGCTGTTTGTGACACTTATAGGAATAGCCCAACGGATTGATTGGAAAGAATAACTTTGAGGTGGTTTCGTACCCTACCATAATCTCTTCGTTCGTTCTCCGCTATTAGTGACTTTGGAGTGACTCTTTGTTGCATGTTGAGGGATAGTTATGTGGTCCAATTATGTTAGTATTGTTGAGAGGACTTACACTAGCGAAAGTATGAACCCTAGGCCTTGTTTCCTATCATTGCAATACCGTTTACGCTCACTTTTATCACTTGCTACCTTGCTGTTTTTATTATTTCAGATTACAAATACCTTTATCTACTATCCATATACCACTTGTTTCACCATCTCTTCGCCGAACTAGTGCACCTATACAATTTACCATTGTATTGGGTGTGTTGGGGACACAAGAGACTCTTTGTTATTTGGTTGCAGGGTTGCTTGAGAGAGACCACTTCATCCTATGCCTCCTATGAATTGATAAACCTTAGGTCATCCACTTGAGGGAAATTTGCTACTGTCCTACAAACCTCTATACTTGGAGGCCCAACAACGTCTACAAGAAGAAGGTTGTGTAGTAGACATCAAGCTCTTTTATGGCGCCGTTGCCAGGGAGGCAAGGAAAGCAGCACTAACACACCCCGTCATCTAAGCTCTTTTCTGGCGCCGTTGCTGGGGAGGTGAGTGCTTGAAGGTATATCTTTAGATCTTGCAATCGAGTCTTTTAGTTTCTTGTTTTATCACTAGTTTAGTTTATAAAAGAAAACTATAAAAAATGGAATTGAGTTTGTCTCATACGCTTCACCTTTTAATATCTTTCGTGAGTATGATGGAAAGGATAATTGTGCTCATGTGCTAGAAGAAGAAATCTCTAAAATGTTTGGCACTAAATATTTGAATGATGAGCATGATTGCAATGTTGTTAGTACGAATTCTTTGAATATCCATGATACTAATGATGATTGCACTAGTTATGATGAAAATGTCTCCTATAAACATGTCAATTTTTGTGGAGTGCATTGGGTTTGTAAGTACACACCAAATAGGGAAGATAGATATTGCAAGAGGCATAAGTACTTAGAAACCAAATTGTTGCAAGAAGAGCTAGATGAATGTGCTGAAAAATTCAATATTTTTTGCGCTCCTTGTGAACTTTGCAATGAACATGGTCATTTAAATCTCCAATGCAAATTGTTTCATGACCGAATCATATCCAAAAATTGCGATAATTTGATTACCCTTTAGCATCATAAAGTGTTTAGTCTTCTTTTGGCGTATGAGGAAATGAAACGTATAACGGAGGGTATTCCAAAGTTTAATCTTGATAAAGTTCTTCATTTTGATCTAGAGAAAATTTATATGTATTGTGCGGTGAATTGCATTTAAAATCCTTATATTGCCAACTACATAAAGAAAAGAAAACAAATAGAAGATGAAGAGAATACTAATGAAAGGGAAGAGACTTCCCAATATCCTCCTATTATCTCTTATGATGAATCAGGTAACGAGGAGGAGCCTCCTATTCAACCAATATCATTAATAAGGAGCTCCAAAAATAGGATTGAACCCACACATGATGTGAAGAAGAAGAAAAGAAAAAGGAAGAGAGGTAAAAAGGTATCTCTCCCAAATAAAGTTGCTCCTATTATTGTTGTGCCTCATAAAAATGAAGATGATACACTTGATGATGATCTTGTTGTGCCTATTGCTCATTGTGATGATTATGATTGGGAAGATAATGATACTTCTTATGATCTTGAAAATCTTTTTGGCACTTGCTTGGAAGAATATAATAATTGCTATACTATTGGTGCTATCTATACTATTAATGATGAGAGTGATTATGCTTATGATATGAAAAGGCCCAAGCCTGGGGAAGCTATGTTTGATGAGAATGACATATTTGAGAATATATTTGCTACAATTAATGTTTTTCCCAAGCTTGGGGATGCTATGTTTAATAATGATGATATTTTTAGCCTTCCATGTTTCGATATGCAAAGTGATTATGATGAGAACAAAGTTGCTACTTATGATGATTATTGTGATGAAAATTATGCTATAAAAAGTAGTGATGATTATATTTATAAAACTTGTCATGATTATGATTACACTTTTTCTGAACATTACTCGTTTAATGTGGAACCAATTTATAGTATCCAAGTCTCTTATGATACTCCCACTATCCCGAATGAGAAGAATTTTGCTTATGTGGAGAGTAGTAAATTTTCTATGCTTGTAGATCATGAAAAGAATGCTTTAGGTGCTGGTTATATTTTTGAATTCATTCATGATGCTACTGAAAATTATTATGAGGGAGGAATATATGCTTGTAGGAATTGCAATAATATCAAGTTTCCTCTCTATGTGCTTAAAATTTTGAAGTTATGCTTGTTTTGCTCTCCTATGCTAGTTGATTATTGTTCCCATAAGTTGTTTGCTCACAAAATCCTTATGCATAGGAAGTGGGTTAGGCTTAAATGTGCTAGTCATATTCTTCATGATGCTCTCTTTATGTTTCAATTCTTATCTTTTATGTGGGCATCGTTGAAATCATCATGCCTAGCTAGGGGCGTTAAACGATAGCGCTTGTTGGGAGGCAACCCAATTTTATTTTTGTTCCTTGACTTTTGTTACTGTTTAGAAATAAATAATTCATGTAGCCTCTGTTTATATGTGGTTTTATGCTTTTAATTAGTGTTTGTGCCAAGTAGAACCTTTGGGAAGACTTGGGGAAAGTCTTGTTGATCATGCTGTCAAAAAACAGAAACATTAGCGCTCACAAGAATTGCTGCCATTTTTATTTGGAGAGTGATATTTAGTTAATTCTTTTTGCATATGATTAATAGATAAATTCCTCAGGTCCAGCAATTTATTTGAGAATTTTATGAGTTCCAGAAGTATACGTTTGATCCATATTACTACAGACTGTTCTGTTTTTGACAGATTCTGTTTTTCATGTGTTGTTTACTTATTTTGATGAATCTATGGCTAGTAAAATAGTTTATAAACCATAGAGAAGTTGGAATACAGTAGTTTTAACACCAATATAAATAAAGAATGAGTTCATTACAGTACCTTGAAGTGGTGTTTTGTTTTCTTTCGCTAACGGAGCTTACGAGTTTTCTGTTAAGTTTTGTGTTGTGAAGTTTTCAAGTTTTGGGTAAGGATTCGATGGACTATGGAATAAGGAGTGGTAAGAGCCTAAGCTTGGGGATGCCCAAGGCACCCCATGGAAATATTCAAGGACAACCAAGAGCCTAATCTTGGGGATGCCCCGGAAGGCATCCCCTCTTTCGTCTTCGTTCATCGGTAACTTTACTTGGAGCTATATTTTTATTCACCACATGATATGTGTTTTGCTGGGAGTGTCAATTTATTTTGCTATGATTTGCTTGCTGTTATTTAGAACAATGTTTTGCATCTTTTATTTCAATAAAAGTGGAATTTATAGCCTTTACTATCCCTATGTTACAAGTATACATGTTGCTGTTTGAAAACAGAAAGTTTACCGCTGTTGCAATAATTCCCTAGAAAAGTCAGTATGTGATAAAATGTTGAAACCTTTTGCATATTAATATCTGATAAATTTACTACAGTGGGAATTTTCTTTCATAATTTTTGGATCTAGGGAAGTATGGATGTTGCAGCATTCTTTACAGACTATCCTGTTTAGGCAGATTGCTGTTATGTTTGCATTGTTTGCATATGTTTGCTTCTTTAATGATTCTATTTGAGGATAGGACTATTAAATATGCAGAGGCATTTAGTATGCAATGTTGAATAATAATTTTAGTGATTTGCTACATTAGAGTATGATAAGGTTTTGGCAATGGTTTATACTAACTTATCTCACGAGTCCTTGTTGAGTTTTGTGTGGATGAAGCTTTTGAGATTTAGGGAGACCGTGATATGAGAGGAATTAAGGAGACACAAAAGGAAGTCTCAAGCATCTAAGCTTGGGGATGCCCCGGTTGGCATCCCACCTTTCTTCTTCAACAACTATCGGTTAGTATCGGTTGATCCTAAGTTTTTGCTTCTTCACATGATGTTTGCCATTCTTAGAATGTCATTTTATTTTGCTTTGCTTGCTGTTTGAATAGAATACCAATATCTGAAATTATTAAATGTTAGAGAGTCTTCACATAGTTGCATAATTATTCGACTACTCATTGATCTTCACTTATATCTTTCGGAGTAGTTTGTCATTTGCTCTAGTGCTTCACTTATACCTTTTAGAGCATGGTGGTAGTTTTATTTTGAAGAAATAGATGAACTCTCATTCGTCACTTATATTATTTTGAGGGTCTTAATAGCATGGTAATTTGCTTAAAATCCTAATATGCTAGGTATTCAAGAATAATAAAATTCTCTTATGAGTGTGTTGAATACTATGAGAAGTTTGATACTTGATGATTGTTTTGAGATATGAGGATGGTAATATTAGAGTCATGCTAGTTGAGTAGTTGTGAATTTGAGAAATACTTGTGTTGAAGTTTGTGATTCCCGTAGCATGCACGTATGGTGAACCGTTATGTGATGAAGTCGGAGCATGATTTATTTATTGATTGTCTTCCTTATGAGTGGCGGTCGGGGACGAGCGATGGTCTTTTCCTACCAATCTATCCCCTTAGGAGCATGCACGTAATACTTTGCTTTGATAACTTGTAGATTTTTGCAATAAGTATATGAGTTCTTTATGACTAATGTTGAGTCCATGGATTATACGCACTCTCACCCTTCCACCTTTGCTAGCCTCTCTAGTACCACACACCTTTCGCCGGTATCATACACCCACCATATACCTTCCTCAGAACAGCCACCATACCTACCTATTATGGCATTTCCATAGCCATTCCGAGATATATTGCCATGCAACTTTCCACCGTTCCATTTATTATGACACACTCCATCATTGTCATATTGCATATCCCGGTACACCGCCGGAGGCATTTATATAAAGTCATATATTGTTCCAAGTATCAAGTTGTAGGAAAAGTAAAAGTGTGATGATCATCATTATTAGAGCATTGTCCCAGTGAGGAAAGGATGATGGAGACTATGATTCCCCCCCAAGTCGGAATGAGACTCCGGACGAAAATAAATAAATAAAAGAGGCCAAAGAAGCCCAAACAAAAAAAGAAAAAAAAGAGGCCACAAAAAAGAGAAAGGCCCAAATAAAAATAAAAAAATGAGAGAAAAAGAGAGAAGGGGCAATGCTACTATCCTTTTACCACACTTGTGCTTCAAAGTAGCACCATGATCTTCATGACAGAGAGTCTCCTATGTTGTCACTTTCATATACTAGTGGGAATCTTTCATTATAGAACTTGGCTTGTATATTCCAATGATGGGCTTCCTCAAAATTCCCTAGGTCTTCGTGAGCAAGCAAGTTGGATGCACACCCACTTAGTTTCTTTTTGAGCTTTCATATACTTATAGCTCTAGTGCATCCGTTGCATGGCAATCCCTACTCACTCACATTGATATCTATTGATGGGCTTCTGCATAGCCCGTTGATACGCCTAGTTGATGTGAGACTATATTCTCCTTTTTGTCTTCTCCACAACCACCATTCTATTCCACCTATAGTGCTATATCCATCGCTCACGCTCATGTATTGCGCGAAGATTGAAAAAGTTTGAGAACATCAAAAGTATGAAACAATTGCTTGGCTTGTCATCGGGGTTGTGCATGATTTAAATATTTTGTGTGGTGAAGATGGAGCATAGCCAGACTATATGATTTTGTAGGGATAACTTTCTTTGGCCATGTTATTTTGAGAAGACATAATTGCTTTATTAGTATGCTTGAAGTATTATTATTTTTATGTCAATATGAACTTTTGGCTTGAATCTTTCGGATCTAAATATTCATATCACAAGTAAGAAGAATTACATTAAAATTATGCCAACTAGCATTCCACATCAAAAATTATCTTTTTATCATTTACCTACTCGAGGACGAGCAGGAATTAAGCTTGGGGATGCTTGATACGTCTCCAACGTATCTATAATTTTTGATTGCTCCATGCTATATTATCTACTGTTTTGGGCAATATTGGGCTTTATTATCCACTTTTATATTATTTTTGGGACTAATCTATTAACCGGAGGCCCAGCCCAGATTTGCTGTTTTATGCCTATTTCAGTGTTTTGAAGAAAAGGAATATCAGACGGAGTCGAAATGGAACGAAATCAACTGGAGAAGTTATTTTTGGAAGGAAACACACCTGATGGACTTGGACCTCACGTCAGACGATACGGGAGCTGCCCACGAGGGTGGGGGGCGCGCCCACCCCCCTAGGGCGCGCCCCCTGCCTCGTGGGGCCCCCGTGGCTCCCCTGACGTGCTTCTTCTGCCTATATAACTCCATATACCCTAAAACTTCCAGAACAGAGATTAGATCGGGAGTTCCGCCGCCAGAAGCCTCCGTAGCCACCAAAAACCAATCTAGACCCGTTCCGGCACCCTGCCGGAGGGGGCAATCCTTCCCCGGTGGCCATCTTCATCATCCCGGTTCTCTCCATGACAAGGAGGGAGTAGTTCTCCCTTAGGGCTGAGGGTATGTACCAATAGCTATGTGTTTGATCTCTCTCTCTCTCTCTCTCTCTCTCTCTCTCTCTCGTGTTCTTGAGATGATACGATCTTGATGTATCACGAGCTTTGCTATTATAGTTGGATCCTATGTTTATCCTCCCCCTCTTCTCTCTTGTATTGAATTGAGTTTTCCCCTTGAATTAATCTTATCGGATTGAGTATTTATAGATTTGAGAACACTTGATGTATGCCTTGCCGTGGATATCTGTGGTGACAATGGGATATCACGTGATTCACTTGATGTATGTTTTGGTGATCAACTTGCTGGTTCCGCCCATGAACCTATGCATAGGGGTTGGCACACGTTTTCGTCGTGATTCTCCGGTAGGAACTTTGGGGCACTCTTTGAGGTCCTTTGTGTTGGTTGAATAGATGAATATGAGATTGTGTGATGCATATCATATAATCATACCCACGGATACTTGAGGTGACATTGGAGTATCTAGGTGACATTAGGGTTTTGGTTGATTTGTGTCTTAAGGTGTTATTCTAGTACGAACTCTAGGGCTGTTTGTGACACTTATAGGAATAGCCCAACGGATTGATTGGAAAGAATACCTTTGAGGTGGTTTCGTACCCTACCATAATCTCTTCGTTCGTTCTCCGCTATTAGTGACTTTGGAGTGACTCTTTGTTGCGTGTTGAGGGATACTTATGTGATCCAATTATGTTAGTATTGTTGAGAGGACTTACACTAGCGAAAGTATGAACCCTAGGCCTTGTTTCCTAGCATTGCAATACCGTTTACGCTCACTTTTATCACTTGCTACCTTGCTGTTTTTATTATTTCAGATTACAAATACCTTTATCTACTATCCATATACCACTTGTTTCACCATCTCTTCGCCGAACTAGTGCACCTACAATTTACCATTGTACTGGGTGTGTTGGGGACACAAGAGACTCTTTGTTATTTGGTTGCAGGGTTGCTTGAGAGAGACCATCTTCATCCTACGCCTCCTACGGATTGATAAACCTTAGGTCATCCACTTGTGGGAAATTTGCTACTGTCCTACAAACCTCTGCACTTGGAGGCCCAACAATGTCTACAAGAAGAAGGTTGTGTAGTAGACATCACCAGTACACGTGCCAAATTACCACGTGGGCTGCCTTTTTCGTACAAAAATGAGCTCCACCGTGTACCCATGCGGGTGTGGTTGGGAAATTGACGGGAGTACATGCGCCGTGCATGCACCTCTTCTCTTCGTGCATGTCCCCCACCTACGTGGGTGCGTGTGAGAGATACAAACCGCGTTCGTGGTTTTTTTTTTTTTGGGGGGGGGGGGGGGGTGGGGGGGGGTTGATTTCGTGAATTATTTGTGGGAATATGTGTCAATGACATCTCAAACAAAATTTTGCATGCAATGTGTGTGAAATGGAGGCCTATCCATATCATACATAGAGGGTCGGGCAATCCACGAGAAGAGAGGGAGGGGTCATAGCTATCGATAGAGTCGAAGAGAGGATCAAGTGGGTGGGTGCGAGATCGATGAAGAGAGCCATCGAAATTGTGTGTGTGCAAGTCAAAGATATAGGGCGACTGGCCTACCGAAACGTTAGAGGGCACATGTCAAGTTTGTGTGTCGCAGGGAGACATGACTAGAGCGCTCGATGTATCGGTGTGTGTGTGGGGGGTGTTGGTGTACTAGAGTAGGGGTACCCTAGTATCCCGAACTTGTGCACGGGCAGTCGCAGCATCCCGCGGCAAGGCTTGCCGGGTGACCGCCAAGGTCCTCCGTGGTTCCTTTAGAGCCATTCAAGGACAAAGTATCCAAGCCAAGGAGACAAGACCCCGGCAAGAGGAGCTTGCCGGGAAGGCCAACCAAGGCATCTCAAGGAACTTGCCGCGACGCGCCACGCGTCCCGGCAAGGCCCGGTGAGCGACAAGCTCCCGGACGCGACAAGACAACGACCGCGGCAAGGCGCTTGCCGCGGCAAGCCACCACTCTGTGTCCGCGCTCTAGCACATCCACCAACTTGTCGCTCTGGGACCCTTCCAGGCGTACGTGGCAGGAGGCTGTGCAGCCAGCGGTGCACGGTGGCAAGCGGCGCTGACAAGATTGCCATCGTGGCGAGCGGTGGCGTCCCTGACGATCCCTTTTGCACTATTTAGGCGACGCAGACAGGCATTTAATGCCTTTGTCCCCTGCCGTCAGAGTTAGGTATGATACACTGTAGCAGGTAGCTGTACCAACCGCAACACCTTTCCATTTTTACCCTTGTCTACGTTGCCACCTGTCGGTGACCCCTTGAGCATATAAAAGGAGGCCCATGCGCAACGTAGGAAAGGAGGTTAGAGAAAGAGAACACTCACGCTCGGTCTCGTTAGCTGCTGGGGTGTACTGTAGCACTCCGCGCTCCCGAGCAAGAACTCAATACAAACCACAAAGCAGGAGTAGGGTTTTACGCATCTGTGTGGCCCGAACCTGGGTAAACTTCTCGTGTGCTTCGCCTCGATCCGCTCTTCGTGCGACCCTCGCCCCCGCCGAACCGAAAGGGACTCGGTCCGCCGGTCCCATAGGTGTTCGTGGATTAGTCCCCCGGCATCTTTGGCGCGCCAGGTATGGGCGTCGAGGTTGTGTGAACCAGATCCGGCGTTCACACGAGCTAGATCTTCATCATCTTCATCGACATGCCGCCGGAGAAGAAGGCTTCGGGGGCGGCTGCTCCGTCCGCGTCGAACCCACCACCGCTGGAGCAAACGGCTGATGGGACAGACGCCGGCGGAAGAACGGGCGTCGACGAGGGAGCTCACGGTGCTACCAGGTCCAAGGACAAGGCTGTGCTGCCCATCGGCGGCGTAGCCGGCTCCCACAATGACAGGGCGCACTCCAAGACCTCGGCGTCCGTACATGCACCGCGCCCATCTCAGGAGGCGCGGGACCGGCAATGTCATGGTACTCACGGTACCATGCGTTTGCTGGACCAAGATCGAGCTGGTGGATCTCGGAGTGCTCAAGACCAGCATGCACGCCAACATGCTGGCACGAGCGAGGCACGGTCACCTGGACGGGATACTGCTCCTTCTAACATAGTTAGAAGTCCGAGCATATCCCGCTCCTCGCACCGTTCGCCACCGCCACCCGCCACTACAGCAGAAGCTTTGGCGCGAGCTCAACTGCTCCTGGACTACCCTCCAATGGCAGACAAGATCGACGACTGGAGGGCCACCATTCAGAGTCTCATCGGCTTCGCCAACGGCGACACTCAACGGTAGCCGAGCACGTCGCAGCCGCGGCAAGTCAGCCAGGCACGAGCCGGTAGCGACAAGACCGGTGGGGGTGCAACCACTGTGCACTCTCCGCCCCGAAGGCCAAGATCGCCGACTCGCCGGATCCACCTCGACATCGACTCCACCGCGTCATCAGATCCACGAGCTCGTCGCGATCAGCGCCAAGTTCTTCACGAACGATAGCAAGAAGACGCTCGTACTCGCATCGAGCGCCGAAGAGAAGCACGGCGTCAATCAGACCAACGCGTTGGGCCCTCTGTCGACATGCATCCGCCAGGGGAACCAGGCGACTTGCCGTACGCGGTAGGTTGCCTTGCGTTTACTCGTGAGCTGCGGCAAGTCCAGTGGCCCAGCAAGAAGAATTTCAAGCCAGACGTACCAGAGAAGTACGACGGCAAGTCGCATCTGTCGGAGTTCCTCAGCATCTACACCATCGCGGTGCAGGCTGCCAGGGGGCAGGACGACAAGATCCTTGCCAACTACTTTCCGCTGGTTCTCAAGCCCAACGTCAGGTCCTGGCTCATGCATTTGCTGGACAACTCCATTTCCTCCTGGGCAGACCTATGCCATCAGTTTGTCGGCGCCTTTACAGGCGGCCACAAACCTCATGGCCAAGAGAGTGACCTTCACCTGCTCGCCCAGAAGGAAGGAGAGCCCCTGCACAAGTACATTCAGAGATTCAGCCGTGTACAGCACAACATCCCAGATGTCCACCCTGCCGCAGTCATCAGCGCGTTCCATCAGAACGTGCGTAACCGCAGGATGCGGGAGGAGATGGCGATGTGCAAGATCAGAGACGTCAGTGAGCTGTATGCCCTGGCCGACAAGTGTGCACGTGCTGAGGAAGGGAGGAAACTCCCCGGAGAGAATACAGGAGCAGGAGGATCTGACAGCGAGGATGCTGCCCCAGCAAAGAAAAACCGGCGGCGGAACAACAGGAAGAAGAAAGGCAAAGATGTGCTAGTCATTGAGCAGTCCGGCAACGAAGGTGGTGCCAAGAAAGCCAAAGCTGGTAGCTCCAGCAAGGAGATTGCCGCATGCACCAACTGCCAGACTATGGCGGTCGTCGACAAGCAGGACGACACCGACAAGCAGTACTGCAAGATCCACCGCACCAAGGGCCATGACCTCCAGAGCTGCAAGAAGGTCGAGCAGCTTGTCCAGCAGCAAAAGGCTGAATACGAGCAACGCGACAAGGAGAGGGCCCAAGAAGGCGCTGGAGAATCCGGCAAGAAGCGCGCCGGCCGGGGAGGACGTCGCGGCAAGGCCAAGCAACGACAAGGAGACAGACCTCCCCGCGGCCGCGACAAGGATGAAGATGACGACGACGAGGAAGACATGGATGATGTCGAGACCAGTGAGCAGGAGTTCCAGAAAGCCACAGAGGTCTTGTGCGTTGACGGCGGTGCTTCTCTGCATACTTCGCACCGCCAACTCAAGCAGTGGGTGTAGGAAGTCAATGCGGCGGAACCACCTGTCGAGTCACGCAAGCTTCTGAAATGGTCCAGCACGCCTATCATCTTTGATATTGAGGACCACCCTGATCGCACAACTGCGGTCGGGTGCTTGCCGATGTTGGTTTCACCAACTATCCGCAACCTCAAGGTCACTAAGATGCTAGTTGACGGCGGGGCTGGCTTGAACCTGATCTCCTCCGCTGTACTCCAGAAACTCCAGATCCCTGACAGCGAGCTTGAAGAGACCGGCACATTCCAAGGAATCAACCCGGGAAGGAGCAAGCCGAAGGGGAAAGTCACGTTGCCAGTAACATTTGGCAACGAGGTGAACTTCAGGACTGAGAGGGTCACTTTTGACGTTGCCGATTTTCCATTGCCTTACAATGGGATACTCGGCCGTCTAGCACTCGCCAAGTTCATGGCAGCCTCTCACTACGCATACAACATGCTGAAGATGCCAGGCCTGATAAGCGTCATCTCTGTCCCTGGCGACAAGAAGGATGCTCTTATCTGCGCCGACAAGATCTACCGGGAAGCGGCAGCCGCAACAGATCGCAAGTCACCTGCCGTTGAAGCTCCCGGGGGGAAGAAGAAGACCAAGTCCGGCAAGAGTTCTGATGCCCACTCCGGCAAGCGCACCTTTTCAGAGTGCTGCGCTGCCGTCGAGGACGCACCATCGAGCTCCACCGGCAAGTGTAAGAAGACAATGGCAGCTCCGCCAGAGACCAAGAAGGTGTCCGCCAAGGAGGGCGGCACTGGTGGTACCTTCACCATCAGTGCCACTCTTGACCCTAAATAGGAAAGCGCGCTCATTGCATTCCTGCGGGCGAACGTCGACGTGTTTGCGTGGCAACCATCTGACATCCCCGGTGTTCCCAGGAAAGTAATTGAGCACCATCTTGCCGTTTGTCCTCATGCGCGGCCCGTCAAGCAGAAGGTCAGGAAGCAAGCAGTGGAGCGCCAAGAATTCATCGCAGAAGAGATCAAGAAGTTGGAAGCAGCAGGCCTTGTCAGAGGAGTGCTCCATCCTACGTGGTTGGCCAATCCTGTAGTCGTGCGCAAGGCGAATGGGAAATGGAGACTTTGTATCGACTTTACCGATGTTAATAAAGCTTGTCCCAAAGACCCATTTCCCTTGCCGCGCATTGACCAGATTGTTGACTCCACGGCCGGATGTGACTTGCTTTCATTTCTTGACGCATACTCAGGATACCATCAGATCTTCATGGCAGAAGAGGATGAGGAGAAGACCGCATTCATCACTCCATGTGGCACGTACTGTTTCATACGGATGCCTTTAGGTTTAAAAAATGCTGGTTCAACATTTGCAAGGGTAGTCCATGTCGCTCTTGAGCCACAAATACACAGAAATGTGGAAGCCTACATGGATGACATAGTGGTCAAGAGCAAGGACAAGGCAACTCTGATTCAAGATTTAGACGAGACCTTTGCAAATCTGCGCAAGATCAGCCTCAAGCTCAACCCCGAGAAGTGTGCGTTTGGAGTCCCCTCCGGCAAGCTTCTCGGGTTCTTCGTGTCTCAGCGGGGAATCAAAGCCAATCCCGACAAGATCAAGGCCATTGAGCAGATTGAAGCACCAAAGCGCGTCAAGGATGTACAAAGACTTGCCGGTTGCGTGGCTGCTCTCAGCAGGTTTATCTCTAGGTCTGCTGAGCGCGCCCTGCCGTTTTTCAAAATATTGAAAAAGGCAGGTCCAATGAAATGGACTCCGGAAGCGGAGGCTGCGCTGCAAGACTTGAAGAGATACCTGTCCTCCGCTCCAACACTTGTCGCACCTAAGCCACAAGAGAAGTTGCTGCTGTATATAGCAGAAACCAATCAAGTGGTTAGTGCTGCGTTAGTAGCAGAGAAGGAGGCAGATGACGAGCCAGCAACCACGGCAGGCGCATCCAGTGACAAGCAGGGGGCTTCCCCGACAAGCTCTGGTCCCGACAAGGATGGATCTGCGCAGACGCGCGAGGAGATACAGAAGAGAATGGTACAGCGCCCAGTTTACTTTGTCAGTTCCCTTCTGCAGGGGGCTAGGTCAAGGTACTTTGGCGTGCAGAAATTGCTTTTCGGCCTTCTCATGGCCTCGAGAAAGCTGCGCCATTACTTCCAAGCACATGAGATCACAGTTGTCACTCGTTTTCCGCTGAAGAGGATACTACAGAATCCAGAAGCGACAGGCAGGATTGTTGAGTGGGCACTGGAACTGTCAAGCTTTGCCTCAAGTTTGAGAGTACTTCAACTATCCAAAGCAGAGCATTGGCAGAATTCATAGCAGAATGGACGCCAACACCAGATGAAGAAATTCCAGAAACGAGCATCCCCGTCGAGGAAGCAAGCAAAGAGTGGCTGATGTACTTTGATGGTGCCTTTTCGCTGCAAGGCGCCGGCGCTGGCGTGCTGCTTGTCGCACCCACCGGAGAGCACCTCAAGTACGTAGTCCAGATGCACTTTCCCAAGGAGCAAGCAATAAACAATACTGCAGAGTATGAAGGCTTGCTTGCCGGTCTCAGGATCGCGGCAGACCTTGGGATCAAGAAGCTCATTGTCAGGGGTGATTCGCAGCTTGTCGTCCGCCAAGTGAACAAGAGCTATCAGAGTCCATTGATGGAAGCTTACGTCGACGAAGTGAGAAAGCTAGAAGAGCACTTTGACGGTCTACAGATGGAGCATGTTCCAAGAGCTCAGAACGACATTGCCGATGGCCTATCAAAGTGCGCTGCACTTAAGTTACCTGTGGAACCAGGGATCTTTGTACTCAAGCTGACTCAACCATCTATAACGCCATCAACTGAACAGAGCAAGAAGAGGAAATTGATTTCTGGTGACTATTTTCCGGCAGAGCTTCCCGAAGCCGCCGCCAAGAAGGTCCCCAAGATCAACACCAAGAGTGCTGAGGAGCAGTCTGCTCCGGCAAGCCCTAGGGTTTGTTCCGTTGAAGCAGAGGCTCCCGACAAGTTTCGCTCCGGCAAGCTTGCCGGGGAACGTCAAGCTCCGGCTGAGCCGCAGGTTCTCGCCGTAGAAGCGGATGTTCCCGCAGCAGCAGATTTGCCTTTAGTCCTTGTTGTCGAGCCACAAGCTCCAGCATGGACACAGCAGATTGTCCGTTTCCTTCAGACAGGAGAACTTCCCGAAGAGCAGGAAGAAGCGGAAAGAGTAGCCCGACAGTCAAGTATGTACCAGTTTGTCGACAACACACTGTACAGAAGAAGACTCAACGGCGTGAAATTGAAGTGTATTCACCGGGAAGACGGACAAAAGCTGTTGGCAGAGATACATGGAGGCATATGTGGTCACCACATTGGCGCAAGAGCACTTGCCAGCAAAGCATTCCGGCAAAGTTTCTTTTGGCCGACAGCCCTCCAGGATGCAACTGCACAAGTAACCAAGTGTGAAGCGTGCCAGTTCCATTCCAAGCAGATACACCAACCAGCTCAAGCTCTCCAGACGATCCCTTTATCCTGGCCATTTTCGGTCTGGGGGCTCGACATCCTCGGCCCCTTTCCCCGAGCAGTCGGGGGCTTTGAGTACTTGTACGTTGCGATCGACAAGTTCACAAAGTGGCCGGAAGTGGAAGCAGTGAGGAAGGTGACAGCACAGTCAGCAGTCAAGTTCTTCAGGTCGATTGTTTGCCGCTTCGGGATTCCTAACAGGATAATCACCGACAACGGTACGCAATTCACGAGCTGCACCTTCATGCAGTAAGTCCAAGATCTTGGCACCAAGGTCTGCTTCGCTTCTGTTGCTCACCCGAGAAGCAACGGTCAAGCGGAGAGGGCAAATGCTGAAGTGCTGCGTGGGCTCAAGACTAGGACTTTCGACAGGCTGCACAAGTGCGGAAGAAACTGGATCGAGGAGCTGCCGGTGGTTCTTTGGTCGATCAGGATGACGCCAAATCGAGCCACTGGCCAGACACCTTTAGCTCTAGTCTATGTAGCAGAGGCAGTTCTCCCTACGGAACTCGTATACGGGTCACCTCGAGTGCTCACTTATGATGAGCTTGAGCAAGAGCAGCTGCAACAAGATGACGCGCTGCTCCTTGAGGAAGACCGTCTTCAGGCTGCTGTACGAGCTGCTCGCTACCAGCAAGCTTTGCGCCGCTACCATAGCCACAAAGTTAACGCCAGAAGTCTCGAGGAAGGTGACCTTGTTCTTCGGCGTGTTCAGTCCGCCAAGAATTCCAACAAGTTGACGCCGAAGTGAGAAGGCCCTTACCGGGTGAAACGAGTCACTAGGCCTGGCGCTGTCCGCCCTGAGACCGAAGATGCCATTCCGGTGAGCAACTCCTGGAACATTGGGCATCTTCGTAAGTTTTACCCGTAAGGCGCGGTTGCTGGAACCTGTTCCGGCAACCACCTTTTGTACAAGTCTTGCCGTTGTTGCATGTAATCCTTTGTACAAAGCCGGGCGCAGACCCCGTGCGTAAAGCTCATGTGCTCCGCACATCTTGTCAATTTCATGCTTTCTATTTTTTGCATATGTGATCTGACACTTTGTGCAGCACCTACTCCCCGGTAAGCAATAATGATCCGTAAGGCTCCATATCTTTATTTTCTCCTCTTTCTTTTTTCTCAAGGAAAGGAAGGTTCCCTCGCCCACAAGTTTGCTGGGGAGGAAAGGAGAAGATAATGGTATGGACCAGGCGTCGTTCAAGAAAGTTTCGCCTTACCGGGAAGCAAACAACAGAAAAGCTAAGTTGCCAAAGTTTGAGCAATCAGATTTTTAAATTTTTTAAGTTATCTCCCTTGAACGACCGCACTTTGTATGGAAAACCTGTGCGCGGAGGAACCAACTCGTAGCTAGTTGCGCCCTTACTTTGTTTCGAGTCCGCTCAACAACTTAAGTGAGCTGCGACTAGTTGCGACAAGGTTTATTGTCGGTAGCGGCACCGCCAGCAGGCTGCTGACGTCCCGCACTCCGCGCTCGCGGCTCAGGTGCCTGCTCCGGCAAGTTCCCTAAATGCGTAGGGCAAAAACATACAAAGGGAGGAATCAAGTAAAGGGAATAACATTGCAATCATTACCCGGAATAGAGTTATATTACGAGGTAGCTTGTCGCGGCTCTAACAGATTGTTCTCATAACAGGACCAGCAGCGACAAGAAAAGAAGAAAACGGGCGGCCTAGTCTACGCGATCGCCTTCAATCCTCTTGATCCCGCTCACCTTATCCACAATGGGTGCGACAAGGGTCTTGAGCGCCTCCAGATCAGCATCCGGCGGCAGGGTCTTGAGGACGTTGGTGAAGTTGAGGCCCGGGTTGCGGAAGGCCACCTTCATCAACACCTTTTGAAGAGCTCCCGCGCAGATCTTGCGTGACTCGTCGGCCAGCTGCTTTGGGATCCTCTCCCGGAGTCGCTGGAGGGCCGTCGCCACGCCTTTGAAGAACAAGATGAGCTTGGCGCTGGGTTGGAGGTTCTCGTCAGAGGGATACCCAAGATCCTCCATCCCCAGCTGCGCCAGCTCCCTGTCAATGTCTGCGGCAACATTCACGAGACCCTCTGTCCAGTGCTCCACATTCTCCCTAAAAGCATTCTGGGCGGCGGCAGCACTCGCCAGTAGCGCCTTGTTGCCCTTGATCTCCTCCTTCAAGGCCACCTCCTGCTCCCTGACGCCGTCCAGCGTCTTGGTCAAAGTGGTCAGCTTCAACTCAAGATCTGCGTTGGAGTCCTTGGCGGCGCTAAGCTCTTCACCACTCACCTTGAGATCGGCCTCCAGCTGCGCCACCTTCTTCTCCAGCTCCTTCTTGGCGGCCTCGGCAACTGCGGCAGCATCCTCTGCTTTCTTAAGGGCTCCGCCGAATTTTTGCTCACGCGCGGCAAGCTCCTCCTCGTGGCTGTCGAGGTTAACTTTCCGCTGCACCAGCTCGCTCTCCTGCGCAGATAGCTTCTCAGCGGCAAGCCGCTCTTGCTCTTCAACTTCGGCCTTCTCAAAGAAGAAGGCCTTCTGCTCTTCGGTGAGTTGCTCCCGCTCCTCTGCCAGGGACCAGAGAGCTTCCTAGTTGAGACCCGGGAGCTCCTCCGCGCGCTCCTCGATGTCCACTCCCGCCTTCGCGACAAGCGCCTCGCGGGATTCCAGCTTGGCTTGCCGCGCGCGGTAGAGCGACACCAGCTTCCGCAGCAGCCGCTCCTCCTCAGGCTCGCTGTCGCTGCTGCTCGGCGCGTCAACCAGCGTCAGCCCAGCAGAGGCGAGCACCTCTCCATCAAAGCTCTCCCCCTCGACCGGCGCCCTGGAGCTTGACGCCCAGGGGAGGTTGATGAAGACGCCATCGCCGGCCTTCAAGTAGACGCCTGGCTGGGGCTCTTCGGAGCCTGGCGCTGCGGCAGCGGCGGACGGGTCGGCGGTCGATGTAGCGCCTGGCGCTCCTGCGGCCTCAGGGCCGTCAGTGCGATCGCCAGACCCCTCGCCAGCTGCTGCGGTGGCAGCTTTGGCGGCCTCGTCACCGGCGGGATCATCAGCGCCGGCTGCTTCTTCAGTGGCAGCGGCGTCGTCGGCAGCAACCTCGGTCTCCATCGGCTCCGCAGCAGATGGGTCTGATGGCCGGAAAAGTGAGAAAAGTCAAGCAAATACCCAAGAAGAAGAACCCCAAGGGAAGCTTTGAAGAGAAGATTACCTGTACTGGGTTCGGCAGTCGTAGTCTCCGCCGCCGGGGGGACGCTGGTGCTGTCCCTTGCCGGAGAACTCTCCCTTGCCGGAGGACTCTCCCTTGGCATTTCGGGGGCGGCCTCCGGGCGCTCCTGGTGGGGCTGCTCTGCTCCTACACAAACCAACAGTCAGATGTCAGCAAAGAAAGAGTATCCATGCGTGCCTAACAGCGGAAAGCGAACCATATACTTATGCTGGGGGCTGCTCTGGAGAACAGTTGCCGGATCCGGCAAGGTTGTCTCGGGCGCACCCCCTGCTGTCGCGGTGGGTTCGTCCTCGCTGACAATCACCGGGACCTTGGCTCTCTTCGCTGCTCTCTGGGCCAGAGTCCTAAAAAGGAATAAGTTCAGAGTAAAGCAAATGAGATACAAGATAAAACAGCAAGAATTGAAGAACTACAAGTACAACAAGAGAATCTTACTCTTCTTCTTCCTTGTCGGAGCTGAACGCGGAGAAGTCGAAGTCCGGCTCACGTCCGGCGCGAGGAGGCGGAGGAGTAGTTTCCCTTGGCCGCTTGGCGGGAACAGTGGCGGTGGTATGAGACGACCCCGCTTCGGCTGCCGCCGCGGCGTGAGAAGCGGCAGGAGCAGAAGCGGTGGTCCGGGTGGACCCCGCTCCAGTTACCGCAGCAGCGTGAGGTGCTCCCGCAGCAACAGTACTTGCCGCGGTGGAGCGTATCGTGCGGCGCGGCAACTGTTCACTCGCCCGCCGCCCCGCTACGTCCCCGGCCTTGCGGAGACGCCTTCTTGGTGGGGATGGAGGCTCTGCTTGCGGCGAGCTGTCTGAGGAAGAGGAGTTGATCTCCAGCGAGCCACTCGTGTCCTCGGCGGGCTCGCTTGACTCGACGTCCCGCCCGGCAAGCTCTTCCCCGCCGGCAAGCCCCTCTCGCTCGGTACGGCTTGCCGCCTCTGCTACCTCTGCCTCCTCCACGGTGAATCCAAATTCGCCCGCGGCTGCGGCTGCCGCCGCCTCTTCCAGCCTAGTGGCGATGCGTGTCATCTCCGCATCGGTGGTGTTGCGGGTAAGGCTATCCTTTTCATCGGAGCGGACCGGCACTTCTACCAAGCCGTCAAAGAACTGCAGCACGACGTCGTCTACAGGCTCTTGCCAAGTTGGGACAATTCCATGCGAATCGCACAACGGCATCATTGCACGGATGCGGTCGAGCGCGGAGTTGTTGCACAGCGGAACGACACCCTTCGGCAACCTGAACACTTCGGGATGTTGAGGTTCGTACTTGAACAGCTCCTGGAGCATCGCGTGAAGCTCCAGAACAGTGAAGTTGAAGTTGAGGCCCGGACGCAGCCTCATGATATCCGCCGCATTCTTGAATTCCCAGGCGGGTCTCCCCCGTTCCTGCAGGGGGCGATGCGGCGGCGAAGAAAATCTGCGCCAACAGCGCCTACAGTGATCCCGGCATGCCTGAGGCGTTGGATCCGGGTGACGGCAATCTTAAGCCTATCGTCTTCCAGGGCCACGTCACTCCAATCGCTGCCGCGTGCTACTGGGGCTTGGCGCCGGGCGGTAAACGGCTGCGGGCTCTCCTCGACAATCCAGCACCAGTCTGCTCTCCATTCCTCCCACTTGCCGCGGAACTCTCCCTCCAGATAAGTGTCCTTCTTGCCGGCCCTCGAGATCCAGGTGATTCCGCCGGATAAAGGCTCTCCTCTCTCTACTCGGGGCATAAAGAAGTGGCGAAAAAGGGCTACATTGGGATAGACTCCGACAAAGTTTTCGCAGAGATGTGCGAAAACTGCCATGGTCAGAACAGCATTGGGGGTGAAGTCAAGGAGGCGGAACCCATAGGTGTTCATAATATCGCAGAAAAACTCAGAGAAGGGCGGGCAGAGCCCGCAGTAGAAGAACAAGGCAAAGAAAGGATATCCGTTTGGAGCCATTTTCCAAGCAGCGGCTGGAAGTACCTTCGTGCGCGGATGCGCTCGCGTCTCCGTCGACCAGAAGAGGTAGTAATTCTCCCGCAGATCCCTCGCGGCGAGCTTGGGGGGAAGATTGCCCGCTCCTTTCGCAGCGCCGCAAGCCGCTGCGCCTCGGTCGACTTCACAACCTTCCCTTTGTCGGCTCTCGGAGCCATGGCGGAAGTGGTGGAGGAGGTCGACGGCGTTGGTGGTGCTGGCGGCGACGGGGGGCGGGGCGCTGCTCTCTTTCAGCTTTGGGAAGACGAGGGAGCGGCGGAGGTTTCCGAGATTGGAGTAGCAACCGGCGAAGGGGCGAACTACCCCTGTTTCCCATGCTTATAAAGAGGGAGGGGGCGGACGTTCCGCCTTTTCGAATAAAGAAACCACCCATGATTTCTCCCACGACGCCGCATTCAACGCGTGCCGTTCGGGGAGGGCGCGGTGGATACGGGGAGAGATACGGCGTAACCCAGGCCGCGCGTGCCCGTGCCCTGTTTTGGGCCTGGCCCAACAGCGCTCGGCACCGTGTATGGCCCAGGCCCGGGGGCTCCTATCGGTGTACTAGAGTACGGGTACCCTAGTATCCCGAACTTGTGCACGGGCAGTCGCAGCATCCCGCGGCAAGGCTTGCCGGGTGACCGCCAAGGTCCTCCGTGGTTCCTTTGGAGCCATTCAAGGACAAAGTATCCAAGCCAAGGAGACAAGACCCCGGCAAGAGGAGCTTGCCGGGAAGGCCAACCAAGGCATCTCAAGGAACTTGCCGCGACGCGCCACGCGTCCCGGCAAGGCCCGGTGAGCGACAAGCTCCCGGACGCGACAAGACAACGACCGCGGCAAGGCGCTTGCCGCGGCAAGCCACCACTCTGTGTCCGCGCTCCAGCACATCCACCAACGTGTCGCTCTGGGACCCTTCTAGGCGTACGTGGCGGGAGGCTGTGCAGCCAGCGGTGCGCGGTGGCAAGTGGCGCTGACAAGATTGCCATCATGGCGAGCGGTGGCGTCCCTGACGGTCCCTTTTGCACTATTTAGGCGACGCAGACAGGCATTTAATGCCTTTGTCCCCTGCCGTCAGAGTTAGGTATGATACACTATAGCAGGTAGCTGTACCAACCGCAACACCTTTCCATTTTTACCCTTGTCTACGTTGCCACCTGTCGGTGACCCCTTGAGCATATAAAAGGAGGCCCATGCGCAACGTAGGAAAGGAGGTTAGAGAAAGAGAACACTCACGCTCGGTCTCGTTAGCTGCTGGGGTGTACTGTAGCACTCCGCGCCCTCGAGCAAGAACTCAATACAAACCACAAAGCAGGAGTAGGGTTTTACGCATCCGTGCGGCCCGAACCTGGGTAAACTGCTCGTGTGCTTCGCCTCGATCCGCTCTTCGTGCGACCCTTGCCCCTGCCGAACCGAAAGGGACTCGGTCTGCCAGTCCCATAGGTGTTCGTGGATTAGTCCCCCGGCAGGGGGAGGGGGTGGGGGGAGGGGTTGGCAGAGGCCTAACTATAGAGGTAGAACGACTCGTATATGTGTTGAGAAGGAGAGACCCAGCTATGTCTTGAGGGAGATCGGTCTACATCCATACATAACTGAAGGACGAGAAATATGATGGGACGGAGAGAGAGGAGAGAGAGAGGGAGGGAGAGGGAGGGAGAGGGGTAGAGTGCTGGATGGGTGATGGAGTTGCTTCTCGAAGATGGTAGGAGAGGCCTACTAGACAAACTGAGGGTGGAACTGCAATGTTATCAATAAGAGTGGGGATGTGTTTCTGTGTGTGCCTGTGCGTGATAGATCTGTCGGGACGCATCCATGGATGATGAAGGGGAACCATGTGTTTGGTAAGCAAACCTAACTAGATCGGTACATCAATTGTTTTTTGTCGGAGGAAGGGAGAGACACAACTAACGAGGTAGATCGATTGACGTGTGGGTAAAAACGAGTTATAAGGACCTAGCTAGCTATATGTATAGCGAGAGATCGCTCGGTGTATGTCCATTTGTTTGAGGCAAATAAGGCCCAGCGAGACGGATAGACAGAGAGAATGGAGCTAGGAGGTGGTGCGAGAGGCCCAACTACTAGCTAGATAAGGGGAGGAGTGTGCGGTTGTGAGATCGATGAAAAGAGGGGCGAGAGTTTACACGTGTGTCTGACCGTATGAGAGACACGAGGCAAGGACACATAAAGGAGGAGATTGAAGGTGTGTGTGTATGTTGTAGGCAGGCATCGCTGGAGAGGTCTATCGATCGGTGTGTGTCGGAAAGGAGTTGTGGTGACTCTGGGAGAACGACCTAAAGAAAAAAATGAATGTTCTCGGTGGATAGAATGCCAAGGGAGGGGGAGGGCGAGGAGGGCGTGTGCATGCACGAGAGAAAATTAGTGTTAGCTAAAAAGGTTAGAGGATTGTGTGGGTGTAAGAGACTAACAAAGATCATAATTTGATATGAAAGTGGATTCGTATATTTGAATAGGAGATCATAGTGTTTTAAACATTGCATGCATGAATATAGCGGTGATACACGTGTTGTGCACATGTTATACCATAATGTGATAATGCATGGCGTTTGCAACTCACAGCTAAATGCCGACCAATCTAAACCATACTATACATCAAACAATCTCACATTTTATTTGAATTTGTGATAATGTGTGGCATTTAGAGCTTACAACTAAATATCGAACAATCTAAACAATACTATATATCGAACATTCTCACATTTTATTTGAATTTGGGGTAATGTGTGGTGTTTGCAACTCACATCTAAATACTTGTAGGCGTAGGGGGTAGGGCACCATACATAATGTGATAAACACATTATACATATGAGACATGGTTTAGATTCTGAAGATCTAGCTAGAGCTAGAAATGTAATGTGATTTGAAATCAAAATAAAGTGGATTCAAAAAATCTAGTTCGAGTTCATATAGTACACATAGTTCATATGTAACTCAAGACTAATCATGTGGTGTGCTGTGAAGATAATACACAAATGATGGTTTAACTTGACAATAATGATGATTGTAGATCTTATTAAAACAGAGAAACGAATTCAAATGCTTTGACTTCACAACAATCATTACTGTAGATCTTATTCAAATAGAGAAACGAATTCAAATTTAGTTCATATTGAAGCGGTAGTATATACGTTTGGAATGCACTAAAACGTTCATTTGAGTAGTAGGTTGCATGCATTATACACGTAGAGAAATATTTTAATTGAACATTACATGAATTCAAAGTTTTGAATGACATTTGTAGTGCGCATTGATTTGGTACAGTACATGTTAGGCTTGTCCGGAAATTTCAACCCGCGCCTTGTTAGCCCGAAATATTTAAGATATATCTTTGTCTCGTTGTGCTCCGACAACTCCCTCCATCTCAACCCGCGCCTTGCTATTCCGAAATTACAACGCGCGCGAAAACTCCCACCTCCTGTGAAATCCCGACACGTGAAATGCCCGTGGTACCCCTGAACCGAAAGAACCACCTCAAATCGGTGGGGGTACTTTCTTAACTTATCCCACATGTTGGACAAGTGCGTCTCTAAGCCATGGTTCCCCACTGCCATCCCATGCGCCCACCCATTCGTACACCGAGGCCGCGAAAACCCGCGACGAAACCCCACACCCTGCTCCGTCCGCCACCCAGCCGGAGCCACTTCCCTCACGACGTCGTGCACAGCAACACCTCGACGTCCCTCATCCACCGTACCAGATGAGGATCCGTCGTCGATCTCATCATCCCGCCAGTTCAGCCACCCCGTGCTCCACCTCCAAGGAGCTGCCCCGATGTTCCCCTCGTCTTTCATGCCACCTCCATTCCCACACCGCCGTCTTCACCTGCACCACCGGAAGAGCATCATCATCACCGTTTCCTCGGATGAAGCTGCGGCCTAATTGATGCCACCAAAGAGGTTGTACACTAATTGCCGCATTTTCTTCTTGATTTGATCTCATGGTGCTGCCGGCGCTCGGTCCCGAGCCCATCAACGGCAGCGTCGCCGACCACTTCCTCCACGGCGTCGGTCCCTCGGTGGCGACGTCCACATCAGTAGGAGCTCCTGCTGCTTTAGCTCTCGCTCACGCTGCTGCTCTGCTCTTGCTCTCGGTCCCCTGCTTGGTCTGCTCTTGCCATTGCTCTTGCTCGCGTTGCTGCTCTCGCTCTTGCTCTTGCTTTCGATGCTGCTCCGATTTAGCTACACTTCAGTCGACTGAATTGACTTTTGGGTCAGTCGATTTTCAGGGGGTGGGGGGGGCTCGCCGGGGTGAAGGAAGAACCAGCCGCAGCGGGGAGGGGGGCTCGCCGGAGAGGTACCCCACTATCTATCTTAGTGTTCAGGATGGGGGCGGTGGTCGCCGGCGGTGGTGGGGCGGTGGCGTGGGGATCGCCGGAGAAAAAGCTCGGCATGGGGGCCTAGAGGGATGGCCGGGGCGGCGGCGGACCGGAGGTGGGGAGTGTTTTCGGGGCGGGCGGGGCGGCACACCGCCTGCCGCGGGCGGCGGGGGGCTGTTGTTTGGTCGGTGGTGGCTGGCGGCTTAGGGGGGTGGAGGTTGAAGATGAACCGCAAGCCCTTGCTTTCGTATCCAATGGCTGCAAAATCGACTGACCAGAGATGAAAAAGTCAGTCGACCGATGTGTAGCCTCACCTTGCTAGTGCGTTCAGTTTTGACAGCAAAATTCAGTTTCGACAGCAAAATTCAGTTTCGACAGTTAAGTTCAGTTTCGACAGTTAAGTTCAGTTTCGACAGTTAAGTTCAGAGATGAGCGGCTGATGTATTTTACATCTAGCACTTTGTGGTTATGTATTTTACGTCATGTATTGGAGATGCTATTAGAATTCCACTCAGGTTAACGTTGTTCGTTGTCTCTCTTGTCCTGCTTCAGCCTCGGCGTCATACAACTCACCAGAGCTGCTCCAACGACGAAACCCTCCATCACAGCGGAGCAGTACCTCGGGCTCCATCTCCAGACGCCAAAGATCTTCTTCCCCTCCTCCGACAGCAAAGTCAACCGGAGCATCCTCACCGGCCAACCCAACCACGTTGAGATCGACATGGCTTCGTCAAAGAGGTTGTACACTTGTTGCATCTCTTTTTTACTCTACATGTTATATATATATTGTCCACTGAGCACACAGATTTGTTCCTTTAGTGTCTCCTTGAAAGAAAAAACGTAGGAATTTTAATTTTCACTTGTCCTCCTTATCAAATTCCTATTCATGAAGCACAAGACTAAGAGATAGTAGCATAATAGCATTATAACCATACATTTTCTTGTGGTTTGACTTAATCTCACCATGCTTCTTTGCATCCTGTGATCTTCCAATTGTTGTGAATCAAACACCCAGATTGGCAGAAATCCTGTGTTTTTAAATTCTCTGTTTTGCACGTGCATTCCTATCCTATTCCTGTCTATTTCCTATCCCTGCATTGTTGGAATCCTCCAATTCAAACGAGCCCTTACATAATTACTTCTCTTACAGATAGTTCTCAAAGAAAACCTTGCGTGGTTTGTCCCGCTCCTGCTGCGCCGTCGTCCACCCCAGATCAGCTGCTCCAACAACAGAAGGGTCCAGCACAGCAGGGATCCAGCCTCCATACTGTCTTTCGCCGCCTCAGATCTTCTTCCCCGCCGCTGGCAGCCATGAAAACTGCATTACCATCATCAACCGAGCAGATGACCTCGAGGACTACACGGGTCCGCAAGAGAGGTCGCACTCTTTCGTGTCTGCTTACGTTATGCATCGCTTAATATTACATGCTACTTTATCGTCCTGTTCACCGATTAGACTCTGAGTCAGCTCCAAACTAATGGTCAAACTTGAGTTTTTAAATGGTTGTGGGGTACATATCGGGGCCGCTATCAATAGTATCTATCTACTATCTGGTTAATCTCTGGTGTCTACTATGAGTTTCATGTTGGGTGGGAAACAAACATTAAAGAAGCCATTATCTGTATTTTTTAACTGAAGCCATTATCTGCCTACTATTATTGGTTTTGGGTCTATCCACAGGTTGCTACCATCACTCTGGATTTCTGCATGCACTCCTTACATAATCTCACTATGTTTTATTCCTATGCATGCCAGTTATTGTAAACAATGGAACTGAACATGTAGAGCAACAGAGACGAGCCTTGTGTGGCAATAAAATTTCATGCAGACGTTGCTCCATGGTAGGCGCAAAGGCAGCCCCCCCCCACGCATTTCGGATTGTAATCGAGAGGAAGATATCTGTTCTGAGGGGGATTCAGAAGGAGAAGACAACTCCTATTTACCCCCTGAGGTCTTCGCTCTAACTTGGCATGCTAATGTTGGTTATATCATGCATATGGTGTCTTGCATTGCTTACTTTATACATCAAATATGTCATCTGCTTAGTTTAGACATCCTTTGTGCGAATGCCATCTGTTTAGTTTATTCATCGTTTATGTGAATTATGCAACGCCATCTTGTTTAGCCAGGCATCATATATGTGAATTTTGCAATGCCATCCTGCTTAGCTAGTCATCTTATATGTAAATTATATCAGGCCATCCTTTTTTTCGTTACGTATTACATTTGTCAACATGTTAGTACATTCAACTGCTCTTCGTGTGCATCAGCCATTTGACACGGTGATGGCAAATTCTGGAGTGAAAACAAGGTCTTCAGAGCACACTATGCTATCTGACGAAGCGCATATCTCGCTGGTTACGGATAGCTCCTCAGAGGAGGATTCAAAGACAGATGACCAGTCCTATTCCCCCCCCCCCCAAGGTGTACGCTCTAACTTGGCAGGGCTATGTTGCTCATATCGTGCGTATGGTGGCTCACATTGCTATGTCATTTGATTAGTTTAGACATGCTTTGTGTGAATGCCACTTGTTCAGTGTCTAATTACCATATATGTGAATTATGCATTGCCATCTTGTTACAAGACATTATATATGTGAATTATACAATGCTATCTTGTTGCAAAGGCATTATATATGTGAATTATGCAATGCCATGCTGTTTAGCCAATCATCATGTATGTGAATTATATCATGCTATCATTTTTTTGTATCACGTGTTCCATTTGTCGACAACGTTTGTATATTCAACTACTCTTCCTGTGCATCAGCCATTTGAAGCGGTGATGGAAGTATCTGGAGTGAAAACAAGGTATTCAGAGCAGACAATGCTACCCGCTGAAGCAAACATCTTGCTGGTTACAGAGAGCTCCTCAGAGGAGGATTCAGAGACTGGATGACCAGTCCTATTCCCCCCCCCCCCCTGAGGTCTATGCTCAAACTTGGCAGGGTTATATTACCCATGTATTGCATGTTGTCTTGCATTGCTTAGTTTTTACATCATATATGGATTGCCATCTGCTTACTTGCTTACTATATAAGTCATATATTTGAATTATATCATGCCATCATGTTTACATAGTACATACACATCATCTATCTGAATTATGGCATGGCAACCCATTTAATAAAGACATCATATAGTTATATCATCTCATCCTGTTTAGTGTTTACAGTCATCATATTTTGAATTATGGCATTCTATCCGTGAATGTATGTGAATTATGGCATGCCAACCTATTTAATAAACACATTATATAGTTATCTCATGTCATCCTGTTTACATAGTCTCATATTTTGAACTATGTCTTTCCATCTTTTTTAGTTAGCCATCATAATGTGAAATTGTGTCATACTATCCTGTTTAGTTAGCCATCATATATGTGAAATTGTGTCATGCTATCCTGTTTGGTTAGACAACATAAATATGAATTATTTCATGCCCTCTTTTATTCCCCACTGTCCATTGCACCTATCTATCATACAATGTCTATACTTTCAATTACTTTTCTTGTTTATCAGCCATTTGAATTGGAGAGCGTGATGGCAGTATCTAAGGGAGTAACAACACGGTCTTCAGAAAATATAGTGCTACCAGTTGATGCAGATAGAACCACGGTAGTACTTGCCCAAGGACCAGATCCACCACACATAACCCAGACTCTCACAGATTGTACCCCTACCCAGTTGGACAGAGAACCAGCTACACCCCTTCTAACCCCAACCCCGGCAGATAGTAACCCAGTTCCAGTTGACACAGCACCGTCTCCACCACAGAGCACCCAAACACGAGAAGTTAGTAAGGGAACTGCAGTGCCCAAAGCACGAGGACCACCACTCTGAATCCCAACTCAACGCTTGAAGGAGAAGAAGATTTGTTCTCAGGTCAGGTTCTGTAGCTATGGTTCATACTCCTTTGCTCTTGCATTACTGTATTTACTCATACCAACTATTTTCAAATTTGAAGGATGGAATTGAAACTCCAATGGCGCAACAGGTATGTTTTAAACCTGTTTCTTTAACTGGTTTGCTGTGGTAACCTGCTCTATGTTGATTTCAGGTTCAATTGAATAAACAGTTATGTTCTCATGTCATGCACATTACAAGTGTTGTTATTGCTCTATAGTTACCCACACTTATATTCTGTCTATTCTGCTTTGTCTTGAACAAATACTATTTGAACTGTGTCTCTATCTTGATTTGGCAACAAAAACTAGAATGATATAGACCATAAAGTGACCATGGTACATAGATATATGTTTGTTTCATGCTGTTATCCTGTCCACTTTACTACTGAACTCATTTACCAAAATGAGTTTCATATACAACATGGTAAACATGTGATGTGTCTGCTTGTTTCTCTTTTAGAATGCGGACAAAATATTGGAGAACAGTACCGCGTTATCCAATGGTAAAGGAAGTAATGCAGATAAGGTTCAAGATAGTGAGACATCCCTGTTGGTCTCCAAGAAAGCTGATAAAAACTATCTTGACGACAGTGAGGGAACCCAAAAGTCCTGTCTTGATGTAGTGTTCGAGTTACTGGCCACTACTGCTGGCACAAGCTCTTCGAACTCGCTGCCTGAACTCGCTACCGACCATAACGGGCCATCGTTAATAGGCCATATTTGATGACGCTATGAAAATGGCCCAACGTATTAACAGACCACAAACGGGCCGACTATAACCATGGGCTGAATTTGGCCCACAAGCATAAAATGAAAGTAACGGGCCGTAAGTAAATGAATGCTGGAAATGAGCCCAAGAATAAATGGGCTCTGAGAAGGCCGAAAGATAACATGGGCTAGAAATGGCCCAACGGAATAACGGGCTGTTAATGGGTATAAAGTGATACACTGTTCATTACGGGCCAGTTTCTCCACGGGCCGTTAATGGGTGTAAAGTGATACACTGTTCATTACGGGCCAAATTCACCACGGGCCATTAATAGGCCAAGAGTTACATAGGGCCTCATATGGGCCAAAAGACGTCATGGGCCATACATGCGCCAGAAGTGAAAACGGACTGGAGTCATATTGGATGGCCTAGATGACGCTACTGGGCCTAATTCGGATAGGGCGTAACGGGCCTTGGGTTAGCGGGCTGTAAATGGGCTATATGCGAACAGGCCGTTAACAGGCTTTCCATGGGCCAGCCCGCCACCTTTTGACCAAGTCAAACGGGCCGGCCTTTTCACATGAATGGGTCTCTGTTGGGCCGTGCCATGTGTCGATGTATCATAGGCACCTTCCGTCCAATGAGTGGATGACATCTGTCCCAACAATGAGCCGACACGTGTTTCCTCCAGCCAATGATGATTTTACACGTGGAAAATCCCCATTGGTCGGGGCTGTTAACGGGTATCGGATCCAAAACCCGACCCGATAGCTTAACGATGTTCCGTTACGGTGGATGCCACGTGTCGGTCACCCTTGATGAAAGCACTTCTGTGACGCGCAATTTATCGTCAAGGAAGTGGACACTTCCGTGATGATAATTTTGGTAATGTCATGGAACACTTCTACGACAACACATGTATGACTATCTTGATTCTATCATAAAATCATCATGGATGTACATGCATGAAAAAAAACGCAACCTACTGTGACAAACATGTATCATCACGGAAGTGTATTTTTTTAGTGTCAAGATCTCCTACAATCCGGTGCAGCATAGTAAGATGAAGCATATTGGGATTCGTCATCATTTCATCCAGGATCATATCAAGCATGGGAGATTGCAATTATCTACATCAACACTCAAGAGCAACCAGCGAACATTTTCACGAAGCCCTCGGATGAAGCAAGATTTTGCGAGTTACGGAATGAGCTAAATATCATTGATTCGATCAATGTGGCTTGAATCTAGGCACACCCCACCGCATTCATCATATTATCTTGTTCTAGATGTAGGCATGGACATAGGGGGTGTTGTTCTCTCAATGATCTGTCCCTCCCCCCATTATGCTTTAATTGATCAAGTCTTTCACATTAGCCATTTTTATGGTACTTGTGCTTCAAAGATGAGTTTTGGTAATGGGCCCAAGGTTAATATCTTCGTGGTCTCATAGCAACTTACTCAAACATAGGTGGCTCCGGCCACCGCCCCTTTGGTAGAGGATGGTTTTTATTGCTAGGATCCTTTTTTCCTTACTAAATCTCTTTTTGGGTCCTAGGTGTGTGTAGTCTCCAAGTAGTGGCCTTTCTCATTTGCTTCTTGCATTCTTGGAGATTACCTCATCATATTCTAGTGTCGTGATTCCATCCTAAGCCTTCTTCTCCCCGCAAACCAACTCTTCCAATTGCACACAAGTTGATCATTGTGTGGGTGAAGGTGACTGGGCGGTACAACTGGTGGCCAGGGCAGTTCAACCGCCCGGGCACTCGGCTTTATCGTCCCAGCAGTACCACCAGGGTGGCCTCCACGGTTCTACCGCTGGCCTCTCAGGCTGCGCTGCTGGCCGATACTACTACACGGTTCCAGGAGGTACTACCGATGCCTTCCAGGCATTGGAAGTACCGCCCGCAACCACAGGTCTATACTAGGGGGTGGTACAACCGCTTTGTGAGGCGGTACAACTGCTCCACGGTTTGACGGGTATTTAAAGGGGTCGGGCCGAAAGGGTATCTCTTTATCCCCTTCGTGCCCGTTCCCCTCGCCTGCCCTAGCCGTTGGTTGATTGCTTGTATCTGCGTTGGTAATTCCCCGAAGAGGAGAGGATGATGCAGCACATCAACGGTAAATATTTCCCTCAGTTATGAAACCAAGGTTATCAATCCAGTAGGATAACCAAGCAACACTATGTAAACAACACCTGCACACACACACACAATAAAAACATGCAACCCAACGTGTAAGAGAGGATGTAAATCCCTCCTCGGTATTGAGATAGATTAAATTTTACGAGAATTGATAAATAGATCTAACTAAAATACAAAATAAAACAAGTAAATAAAAGTGCAAAAAGTTATTTTTTGTTTTTTGGTCAAATAGATCTGAAAATAATATGATAGGAAATAGACCCCGGGGCCGTAGATTTCACTAGAGGCTTCTCTCGAGAAAATAACATACGGTGGGTAACAAATTACTGTTGGGCAATTGACAGAAAAGCAAATAATTATGACGATATCCAACGCAATGATCATGTATATAGGCATCATGTCCAAGATTAGTAGACCGACTCCTACCTGCATCTACTACTATTACTCCACACATCGACCGCTATCCAACATGCATCTAGTGTATTAAGATCATGGAGAAACGGAGTAATGCAATAAGAACGATGACATGATGTAGACAAGATCTATTCACGTAGGAAGAGACCCCATCTTGTTATCCTTAATAGCAATGATACATGCGTGTCATGTCTCTTTATGTCACTGAGATTGAGCACAACAAGATCGAACCCATCACAAATCACCTCTTCCCATTGCAAGAAAAATCAATCTAGTTGGCCAAATCAAACCAAAGTTTTGGAGAAGAAATATGAGGCTATATAAAGATCATGCATAAAAGAGTTCAACAAAGACTCAAATAATATTCATGGATAGTTTTGATCATAAACTCACAATTCATCGGATCCCAACAAACACACTGCAAAAAGTCATTACATAAAATAAATCTCCAAGAACATCGAGGAGAACATTGTATTGAGGGTCAAAAAGAGAGAAGGAGTCATCTAGATACTACGTACGGACCCATAGGTCTGTGGTAAACTACTCACGCATCATCGGAGGCGCAAGGGTGATGATGAAGGACCCCTCCATGATCGTTGGCCCCTCCGGCAGAGCGCCGGAAAAGGCCTCTAGATTGGATCTCGTGTTTCTGGAACTTGCGGCGGCTCGAATTGTGTTTCATCGACTCCCCTGGAGTTTTTGGGATTTTAGAGCATTTATGGAGGTGGATGTGTCTTCAGAAGCTTCCTATGGTGCCCACTACCCACAAGAGCATGCCTGGACCTTCTGGCGCGCCCTGGTGCCTAGTGGGCCCCACGGGCCTCCCCCTGTGCGTTTCTTTGGCTCCCTCGGTGTCTTCTGTCCAGAAAAAAATCACCAAAAAGTTTCATGGCATTTGGAATTCGTTTGGTATTAATATTATGCAAAGTAAAAAAACAAGCAGAAAACATCAACTCACACTGGCAACTATGTCCATAGGTTAGTCGCAAAAAAATGATATAAAGTTGCTAGTAAATGAGTATAAAACGTCCAAGAATGATTCTTTAATAGCATGGAACAATAAAAAATTATAGATATGTTGGAGACTAACCTATAGGTACGTTGGAGTGCCACTATGTCTATCTTGGATGTTTTATATGCATTTATATGTTATTTTATATGATTTTTGGGACTAACCTATTGACCTAGAGCCCAGTGCCAGTTTTTGTTTTTTCCTTGTTTTGAATTTCATGGAAAAGGAATATCAAACGGAGTCCAATTGAGCTGATAATTTACGAAGAATATTTTTGTAAAATATAAAAAATACTGGAATGAAAAGATATCGGAGAGGAGTCCCGAGGCCACCACAAGGGTGGAGGGTGCACCCTTGTTGTCACCTTGTGGGACCCCCTTGACTTGTTCCCGATGCCAACACCTCGTATAAATCCCAAATTCTCCAAAACAGAACCTAGATTGGGAGTTCTGCCGCCGCAAGCCTCTATAGCCACCAAAAACCAATCAGGACCCTGTTCCGGCACCCTGCCGGAGGTGGAAATCATCACTGGTGGACATCTTCATCATCCTAGCTCTCTCCATGACGAGGAGGGAGTAGTTCACCCTCGGGGCTGAGGGTATGTACTAGTAGCTATGTGTTTGATCTCTCTCTCTCTCTCTCTCTCTCGTGTTCTTGATATGGCACAATCTTGATGTACCGCGAGCTTTGCTATTATAGTTGGATCTTATGATGTTTCTCCCCCTCTACCGTCTTGTAATGGATTGAGTTTACCCTTTGAAGTTATCTCATCGGATTGAGTCTTTAAGATTTGAGAACACTTGATGTATGTCTTGCATGTGCTTATCTGTGGTGACAATGGGATATTCACGTGATCTACTTGATGTATGTTTTCGTGATCAACTTGCGGGTTCTGTGACCTTCACTACTGCAGGATGCTGCTAACGCGACACTATGATCAGAGACCCTTCGACGAAACTGTGTGCGATGCAATAATCGCAAACAGTGGTGTAAAAAACCGCCGAAAAATGTGCAAGACATTTGCGATGACGAATGCATGAAAAACAGTTCATATTTTAGTTGCGTGTGCAATGCAGGGCATACAGTTCAGTTCAATTAACTGTTTGCGATGAGGAGGAACAAAAGAAACGGGCAACCAGATGAAGGTGTGTGCGATATACAACATATGGTTAACTCGGATGAACTGTTTGCTATTAGGCAACATGAAAGAAACCGTCAGCCTGATCAAGGTGTGTGCGATATATGGTATGCAGTTCACTTGGATGAACTGTTTATGTTGATACAAGAGAACAGAAATGGTTCAATATAATAAGATGTGTGTGATACGCGGCAAATAGGTCTGTAATCAGAATTGTGTGTGAAGACAAATAACAACACAGATGGTTGCTGCTAATAAGATGTGTGTGTTGTGCGATGGGATTGCATACAGAACAACACACACACACACACACACACACATATATATATATATATAGGACAACACTATTCTAATCCTAGGATTAGAATAGTTATTTGGATCACGGCGCGCCCTATATAGGCCGCAACGAGTTGTTCCCGAACTTGCCACATCGATAGCTGAAAAAAACACCACCACGAACTGCCCACCCACCAGGACCCCTGGCTAGCTCCCACCCCGACCACGACCTCCCCAGATCCCACGCCGCCGCGGCGAACTCCCCACGTGCCACTGCCGCCGCCCCACTCCACCTCACCGACTACCTACCTCTCACCCAGACCCGAGTCCGGCTTCCTACCGCCGTCACGCGGATCTAGCTGCCGCGCAGGATCCCGCAGCCGTGTTCGTCGCTTGCTGGGCCCGATGACGCGTCGGAAGGCGACCCCTTCCACCTGTCTCCACCTGGTGACTTGTTCCTGCTCCGGGGAAGCGCCCCACCCTCTCCTCGCCATGATGCGCCCCGCTCCGGCGAAGCATCGCACCACACCCTATCTTCCCGACGCTAGCGACGAGTGCCCCTGCACATCGCTCCGGTGACACAGCCACCTGCGAGAGGCTCCAGGATCCAGCCACCTCGGCAATGAGCAGCCCCGGGCACTGCTCCGGCAAAGCATGCCCCCGTGCCTCGCTTCTGGCTCCACCCGCTCAGACAAAACCATGCCCCTCCTCTCTCTACTCCGTTCCCAGGGCCGACGTGCACGATCCCCACCTTCGGCAAGATGTCCAGTTTTGCAGCTCATCCTATTTTACAGCGGTAGATCACACGACAGGTTTTTAGGGGTACTGAAGTTCAGATCTAATGGGGATTAAGGTTCAGAGATTTACTCCATGTTGTGTCGTCCATTCAAAGCTCCCCGAGCGCCTCTCCCGTAGTGGCTACCGGACATCTACCTTGTCCGGAAGTTAACCTGACTGGCGCCCCCCGCTCTCCACGCTGACGACGCCTGGCGCGTCGGTCGTCCCCATGGAGGCGAGCACGGTCTATTGATCGAGGAGCTGGAGCAGTTCAGCTCGAGCACTTGGGAAGTCCACCAACGGCAGCCGCTGACTCGTGCCTCAGCAGAATGCAGCTGCCTCCCTGCATGTGTAACTACTGTGCCAACTTGCTGCAGGAACTGCTGTCAATCTCTTTTTTTGTGGGGGTGCTGTTAATCTCAAGAAACCAAAATAAAAACGGTCCCCACCCCATGCTCCATATAATATCTTCAAGCAAAACAATGGTGCTCTGGTGGGATTTGGTTGCAGGAAAAAGCGAGCAAGTGGGGAAAGAAATGAGTGAAGTGGTGGCGAGAAGATAAGGAGTAGCAACACCGAATGGATAAAGGTGAGAGAAATGTGTGGTGGAGAAATGTGTGGGCCACTAGTTAGTGCTTTTTCTTATATAGAAAAGGGCCCGATGTGGCTTGGTCATTTTAGAATATTTGTTGTCAAGTGTGTACCCTGTTTTTTCTACTGATCGTTATGCTCAGACGATTCCCAAATTTCCACAGTTTTTGCACACATGTTTTACATATTCTCCTCTTCACCTTTTTGTGCATGTTTTATGCCTTAGATATTTGAAAAATAATCTCATCTTGAGAATTTCATATATTACTACCCTGGAAATCCAGAAACAAAAAACCAAAGAGTTCAGAAAACTAACACCTCACCGGCCACATCTCCTTCATCGGCCGACGACGAGCAACTCGTGCGGCGGATCTATGCTGTGGGATCCAGGGCGCGGGCAATCTCCTTGGGTTTTAAAATACCCCAATAGCAGAAGTTCAAAAATCTTATCCCGTAACAACAAAAAAGTATGCTCTCTAAAGCTGCTTGTGTTTATGCCCCAAAAGAAAAACAAAATTATTTCCTCTGGCACAAATACTAAGGGACATTTGCTTCCCCCTGAACATAAATATTCATCTTTGCTCGATATACTTCCAACTATAAAAGTAGACAACTTGTAAAACAAAATAGTGAGTTTGGATTAAAAATTCAATTTACGTTTTGTAAATTCAACCTGGGAAACCCAGGAAGTTCTATGAACCCCACCTCCCGCACTATCCACCCCGACCAACTTGCGACGATGTTGCATCACCGCGCCTAACTGGTGTCGCCGTCGCTGCCGCCCCGCGCCCAACCACCGATGACGGCAGCACCCACGCCTACCCAAAAGCAATGTAAAAGAAAAATGATTATTTTGGCAACATTTAAAAAATCTAATAAAAAATCATAAGTTCAACTAGGGAAACCCAGAATGTTTGCGTGCGTCTGGTGGTCATGTGTGCGTGTGTTCGGTGTGCTCGTGCTATGGGTATGTTTTTCCTTTATTTCTTGAATAAATCGGAAGTTCATACATACAAAAAACAGAAATTCAAAATATCTTATAAGAGAAATGTTTGTATGCAAAATTCACATGTCAAAAATGTGTTTTGTGTGTGGGTGTGTGCCAACACCACAAGTTCAGATGATGAAAAAGTAATAAAATGAAACTAAAAATGTTCATTGCAACAAGTTCGAATAAAAAAAGGAATACCCCATCAAAATGTCCACAATTGGAAGCTCAAATTAAAATGACAGAAAGTAGTTTAGAAAATTTAATTAGAAAATGGATTTCCCAGTTTCTAAAAGAAACCTAGAAGTTCAAATTAAAATAATGGAACGGTTCAATGTTTATTAAACACTCGGATTCTAATCGCTAATAGAAAATAAAACCAACGTGAGGTTCAAATTAAAATAACACAAAAGTTTGGAGTTTATTAAAACTTAGGATTTACATGTTCGAAAAACAAAAACCAATGCCATTTTGGCAATTTAAAACCATCTCATAAAATGAAAAACATTTCTTGCTAGAAGTTCAAGTGCTCAATGAGGGAAAGTTTGAAATTGCTACCGACTTTATGCTCACATAATTTTCTCTCCCGTTTGTGTCTATGTTTTTACAAATAAATCTATATTTTGAAAAATGTGGAGGAGGTCCAATATTTATGACAAAACCAGGATATTTTGATACTAAAAATAAATAAACTAAGAAGTCCAAATTACAAAATAGAGAAGTTCGATAATTATTAAAAACTTAGATTTTCCTTATTACTAAAGAATAAAAATGGCGAAGTTCAAATTAAAATAAAGAAGTAGTTCAATATACAGGAAACTCAAATTATTACCGTTTCTAAGAAAAAAAATATGAAGTTCAATTTACAAAAAAAATGTTTGATGCTTATTTAAAAACATATTTCCTTTCTAAGAATATGACTAAGAAATTGAAATTAGAATAACAGAGAAGTTCAAAGTATATAAAAAACATAGATTTATTGCAAGAAGTTAACGTGCACCTCCGTGCATGGTTCAGAATTTATATTGTTGGACGTCCGACCTCCAATTACATGTTTTAAAACAGCAAAAAAATGCGACGTATACACGAAAATGCGGCAGAAGTTCATAGTGAAAACAATGAGAAGTTCAAGTACTATAAGGAGTGCATTTCATGTGAAAATAAAAGTATAGAAATATAAAATTTTAAAAGGTTTGTCGAAAGAAGTTCAATTACTCTTTTCGGGGAAGTTAAAAAATTATTGCGAGAGAGGTTCACCTTGTATTTGCATGTTTGATTTTTTCCGTATAAAAATCGAATACAATCTTTACTCAAAATATAAAAAGGTGAAGTTCGTATTGAAATAACACAGAAGTTTGGAGTTTATTAAAACCTAGGATTTACCTGTTAAAAAAATAAAATACACAAGCTATTTTTTGCACTTTTAAAAACAACTCATATACGAAAAAATGGTTGCTAGAAGTTCAAGTGCTCGGCAAGGAAAAGTTTAAAAAATTCTTGTGAGAGAGCTTCACCGTGTATTTAGATGTTGAAAATACAAAAAAAATATATGTTGTTTTTTGTGTTTTAAAATAATTCTCTCAAACCAGAGAGAAGTTCAGAGTGATAACGAACGGAAGTTCACGTACTACATGGTGTGTATTTCATATAATAAAAATACAATAAAGTGAAACTGAGTGAAGTTCAAACAGACATGTCCCAGAAGTTCAACTACTTCACGCGGTGCAAAAAACAACACATCAAAAAACAGCACGTCAAAAACAGATTGAAGTTTAAACAAACATGCCCCAGAAGTTCAACTACTTCACACAGTGCATTTTCGTTTGCGATGAACGTATAAATCATGATATCGCCATTTTTTAATTTACCTCAAAACGACAGGAATATCATTTGTGTAAGTTCAAGTCCTCGGTCGGAGAAAGTTAAAAAAATTATTGTGAGAGATGTTTGTACAAAAGGAATATTATTTGTGTAACACTAACGAATGGATGAGAAAATTACAAACAAAAATACGTCACAGAAGTTCAACGTGAAAACAGCAGGAAGTTCAACTACTACGCTGAATGAATTTTAGATGAAAAACTTTTAAAATCGTCGCGAGTATGAAAAGATGATCAACACGGGAAACTTGCGTGCTTACAGCAGCTTTCCATCGGTATATCACCTGCTCAATTCCGGTGAATGGATGGAGAGTTACGAGCAGTGGATGGAGACCTACGAGCAAAAAAATCACGTGAAAAACAGAATGAAGTTCAGGTACACGCGCCGAGAAAGTTCAGGTTCTTCACGCGGTGCATTTTCGAAGAATCTGTTTCGCGATAAAGGCAGAACGCATGATCCCGCCGTTATCAAAATTACTTGAAAACGGCTAGGAATCAGAGAAAACCATCAATATGAAAAAGTTTCGCATTTTCCTTAGCTTTTCAGCGGTATATTATTTGCCCCATTCCGATAAAGTTTGTAAAAATTACGGCGAAAATATGTTTTTCGCCATTTTCAAAACTGACTTAAAACCGTAAAGAATTGGGAGAAACAATACATACCAAAAAGTTTCGCATCTGTTCAAGCTTTCCAACGCCATATCATTTGCTGCATTCGGACGCACGGTCAAAAAATTAGCTCGAAAATACGAACTCGATAGGACTTGGAACATTTTCTAAATTACTCTTAAACCATTCAAAATTAGAAAAAAAACTTTTCAGATGAAAAAGTAGCGCATTTTCATAAGCTTTCCAACACCGTATCATATGCCTCCATTGGATTAGCCGTTTAGAAATGACATTGAAAAAACGAACTCAGGTGTTTGGTTTACGAAATTTTACGTTTTTTCAAATTACTTTTTAACCATAGGGAATTAGAGAAAACTTTGAACATGTGGAAGGAGCGATTTTGCAGCAGCTTTCCAACGCCATATTATTTGCCTCATTCTGATAAACGGTTTAAAAATGCGATCGAAAATACGATTCACATTTTTTGTACGAAGAGAAAACAGTTTTCAAAACTACTCTTAAACCGCTTATATTTTGTCAAAAATTTAACTTGGGTCATGATACTGGTGTCCATAGCTTTGCAACAGTATATCGCAAGCCCCATTTCGGCAATGTTGGCGGAAGTTCAACCTAGTTCACAGGGAAGTTCAACGTACTACTAGCGGGGCAGGTTAGGTTGTGATCAGAATATTATTCTGATCCCGTGATCAGAATAGTGTTTATGTATATATATACATATGTATATATATAGACACACACACTTATAAGGACATGGTTGCATAATCAAATTAAACATCCACTTACATAGGTGGCTACTACAACCATGGCATTTGCACACACCAAAGTAAACTATTACATGCATAACTACATAGGTGGCTACTAAACACACGACATTTACACACACCAAAGTAAACTATATATTACATGCATGATTAACTAGGATAAACGATCATCTGATCATCATCTACTTCTTGTGACGCTTGACCTAGTTGTGGCTCGATCCGGCCTCGTTGATATCCATAACAAGGCACTTCCTCATGTCAACAATCCTCCTATGCATCTCGTAGCATGTGTACATGCTCTTGGCCACAAACCTGAGGTGAGATTCATCTGGTTGCCGCATCCAGGACCCCTGCCAGGATACGGGATGTGTTCTATTGGTATCATGCTTCATCTTTTCGTAGTATGGGTCAATGATGACCAAGGTGAGTTCAACCAGGGAGTCCTTCTTCATGCTGCCCCAGACCCTGTAGTGCTCACGGATTTCGACAAGGTTCTGGCAGGCCAAGCCCGTAACCCTGAGTGATTTTACATCATCGGTGGTTTCCACCATGGCAAACTTGTAGTCGGTGTTGTTGACAAACCTGGTGAAACGGTCGCAAGGCTCTATGGCCATGTAGTACTGGTAGATGAGGACATGATGGCTCACACACAAATGGGCGACGTCAACCTTCTGGTCTATGTTGGGACGACCGGTGGTGTATTGGAGGTCAATGTCAACCACCCTTGTACTTGTCTCGAGCAAGCAACTGCTCGACGGTGTTGATGTAGTCGTCCACCACGGCTGGGTCGATGGTGTACACCACCGAGAGATCCGTCTCCCTCGCGTGGAGCGTCGCTGGACATCCCCTCTCTATGTGTCGTCGTGGGTGTGGTTGTTGTGTTGTGGGGCTAGATCAAAAGGTTGAAGAGACTAAGGTTATAATGGCCATGGGAATTAAAGGGGAAGTCGGACGGCCTAGAATATCGGCAGGCCCTGATGGCAGTTCTAATTTGTAGCGCGTAACTCCATCGTGTCGCACGTAATTGCACCACGTGGCAACACGCGCGACCTAACCGTATGCATATGGGGCCCCCGACGTGATCTGTGCACGCCCAACCGCTGGCAGAGCGCGCGTAGAGGGACACGAGCAGAGCGCTCTGCGGTCGCCTCAACGGCGAGCAACCATATATATGAATATAGCAGTTGAACACACCAGGAAAAGCTGTCCACAAGCCGAGCACGCCGACGGACGCGCGCAGAGCACGCCGCGGCGCCTAACGGTGAGCACACCGCGCTGCGGCAGCTAACGGTGAGCAGAGCTTGCCGAGGGACACGAGCAGAGGCCGTCACAGTGATCCGTGGCAAATAAGACGAACTGTGCGAGCGATGTCGGAGACATCAAGCACGAATCATGTTAGAGTTGCGTTGTAACATCCCAAATTTTCAATTTGGAATGTTATACATTAGATCATCATTGCATATCATACTTTATTGCATTTTGGCAAGATCCTAGAAATTCTACGCAACTCAAGGACCCACGGAGAGAGTTAGGAATTTCGTTATTTTCATATTTGAGTTTTTCTCAAATTTTGAAAAGAGGATCATTTGATTTTAATTATTTTATATTCGAATATTTCTTTTAAAAAATAAAAGAGAGAGGATAAAATGACTTCCTCAAAATAAAGAAATATCGAAGACTTAATATTAAAATCAAATAAGATTTTTATTCGGAGTTTTATCATTATTTTATTTGAATTAGGAAAAAAAATGTGTTTTTCAAATTGCATTTTAGGCCCAAATAAATGTTCAACTTGTCCGGCTTATTTTTAGAGGACGAGGAAAATTTATTTTGGGATTTTTGGAGTCCGTTTAGTATTTCTTTTCTTTCTTTTTCTGCACGTCAGAATTATTTAAAAAAAGTCAAACCGACTCCAGGGTGTACCCGAGCGGGACTCCGCCCGTGGGGGGGGGGGCTTTATAAGCCGCACCACCCGAGCTACCGAGGCCCAACCGCAGCCGAAGCCCACCGCCACCGCCACCCAAACCCTAACTGCGCCCCCCCGCCGCCGCCCAAGCTGCCGCGCGCCGACGCCGCCGCGCCTTGCCGCCGCCCGGAGCAGCCGCCCCCGCCGCGACCCGCCGTTGTCCCGCCGCCCGTCGCCGTCACCGCCGACCACCGCCGCCGCCCACGCCGGAGTCGTCGAGGTAGCCGGAGCCGCCGCCACCGTTTTCGTTAGAAAACCGTCGGTTTTTTTAGAACCCTAGATCCGTTTTTTAGATCCGGTTCAGTTTATTTCCTGGTTTAGTTAAATAGCGGACGCCCGTTCGTACGTTCGTTTTAACAAACGGTTTTCGTCCGTTAGCCGTAGACAGCGAACGTTCGTTCGTTAGCCTGTTCGTCAGTTTTTCTTTTTGTTGGATTTTCCACGATTATTTTTGATCGTGATTTTGATCCGATTTTCGTTTTAGTTAAAAAATTCGCTCGTTTATCGGAATCAGGCGATTCAAGCGCCTAGAGTTTCATCTCGAAACCCTCTTTCTGTTTAACCAACTTAAACAAGTTTTTGCTACTATAAAATTTGACTTTAGTCCAGATTAGTAAACGAAGCTTGTTTCTTTCGTCGTTTGAGTTTGGTTACTTCGTTTGATTTGATTCTTTTTGCAAACTGGAGTTCTTAAGTTGAACTTTCTGGTTAGATCTCTTATTTGAGTTTTACCCATGCCCTTGCTTGATTGCTTATTGTATGCTTGTTTGATTGCGATAGAGTACCCGGAGTGTGAAGCGTGCTACATCGAGTCTCTAGGTTTCACGGATCATCAACAAGGCAAGTAACACTTTGATCATACCTCTTTACTACCCAGTTTTTATGCATTAGCTTCAACCCTCAAACACTTGCATGGTTAGGATCTGAATAAACTGTGGGTTGGGAAGTAGATGAGGTAGTACCTATTCACCTATTTATTATCAAACCCTGGGAGTTACTTCTACGTTATCCTTATATTGCCATGCTATGCTCGTAGACGTGGATTGGGTTTGAGTGTATTCATGACAGATGTGAGATTGTTAATTAATGGTTCAACTTAAGGTGGCAACTTTAATACACATCTGGGTGGATTGAGGCACCTGGGGTATCCAGTGATTGCCTGTATTTTTTGGAAATCGCGGGGTACCGTGTGATTTTCCTATGGACCGCCACCCAGGCTCAAAGGGATCATAAGATTATTCATGCTGGAAACTTCCGTGTGCAGCCACATGCCATTATGGGCTCTGGCATAGTTGAGTAAGTTGTGGGAAACCTTTCCATGATGGGCTAGAAGATGTAGGGGATTGTAGGTGTACCGGCCTATCTATCGGTTAAGGGGACCCCTCGGAAAGATTGTGTCTCGGTCATCCGTATCTCAAACATTATGTAGTGCGAGAAATCCAACGGCGGAGATCGAGTCTTGTGGGTAAAAGTTCACAAACCTCTGCAGAGTGTACAAACTAATCATGGTTAGCCGTGTCCCCGATTATGGACATCTTGAGTATCTAGTTCTTGGATTATCATGTGGATCTCATCACCCTTAAATATAATTTGATTGGGTTATTAATTACGTTTAATTGGGATTCAGATGGGGTTTACCATTCTCAATGTTTAACAAGTACCATGATAGTTAAATAAAATTTATTCCTTTGCAGTAGGGAAAAATTGGCTTTTCACAAAATCTATTAACCATACAGCCTCCACCAGCCATATATGCATATAGTGATAGCATTATTATGTTCATTACTCTCTTGTGTTACACTGCCAGCATATTCCATGTGCTGACCCGTTTCGGGCTGCAATGTATCATGTTGCAGACTTTTCAGACGACGAGTAAGGAGCCTTAGGTCATTGTCTTTCACTCAGTGATGCCGTTGGAGTTGATGGACTCACTTTATCTTCCAAGCCTTCCGATGTTATCGTATTAGATGGCCTTAAGACATATTTATTATAATAATTTCTCTTTTGAGACATTCGATGTAATAAGTGTGTGATTGTTACTCTGTTATAAATCCTTCAAGTACTGTATGTGTCAGCATTACCGATCCAGGGATGACACTTATGCACAGAGATCAGACTGTTTGAGGTCTGGTCGCTACAAAGATGGTATAAGAGCACACGCTGACCTGTAGGACACGACCACTAAGCCAAAACCCTAGATCACTACTCTCTTCTCATTTCTGACTCCTCTCCATTTTCTACTCCTTTGGATGGCGGACGCAAGGAACAAGTTTGCACAACGGGATGAAGACACAACTTTTGGACGCCACTTGAAGGAAGTCACTAGGTACCTGAACATCAGAATACCAAGCTTCACCGGGACTTACAACGCCACTTTACCAGAAGAGGAGCGCTGGATGATTCAAGTTCAAGTTCCAGGAAGGACATTCACGCCAGTCACTAAGCCCATAGAGTTTTCCTTTGATGCAGCAACTTGGAGTCTAGGGAAGAGTATGGCAGCTCACATTACCATGGGACGCATTGGAGAAGTTTACCACAAGGAGCTTAAGGATACTATCTACCAGATTTGTGGGCGCCGAGATGTGCAATGGGAGATGATCAGCACCAGGAAGGATAGATCGATTGCTGCTTTCATCCAGGAGTTAAACTAGCACATTTGTCGTCAGGAGAATCAGATGTGCGCAGGCATGATAGATCTGAAGAAGGCAGTGACAAGGATCACGGTGCTTGAGGAAGAGCTCAAGGCAACTCGCAAAGATTATGAGGAGGAAATCGTCGTACTAGTGGAGAAGAATAATGACCTGGAAAGGAAGCTAAGAGTATTCATGGGAGACCCCGCGCCAGGAGGAGAAGATGACGGTTCCACTTTCCCAGAGAACTACATCATCATCGACGACACCGACTCGGACCTCGACGATAGTGATGATGACTATGTTGATGAAGCTGGAGCAGATATCATGGAGTCTTCGACCGATCAATATTTCTAGTCAACCACCATATCAGTAGTAGTATTCCCCCATGTAAATAGTATAGTCTGAGCACTTTTGTAACAATAGTTCTAGACCAATTGTATGCCCTTGCTTGATTGATTGAGTGATATGATTGTGTTTGTCTCATGTGCATATGGGTAGTGTTTTCTCACTAGACCTCATTCTATTCTATTCTCTTCCCTCTAAACCATCAGATGCCTCCGAGACGTGACCCCGGATTTACCTTTCCACCGGAGCTCACTCAGTTGATCCAGCAGCAGAATACCCTGATGCAGTTGTTAGTTCAGAACCAAGGCAACAACAACAACAATAACAACAACCCACCACCACCACCCCCAGTTGACAATTTAGCCCGTTTTTTGAGGTTGCAGTCGCCGGTGTTTTCCAGTAGCACCGAGCCAATAGTGGTAGATGATTGGCTCCGCAGGATTGGAACGGAGTTAACCACTACAGGATGCACAGATGGTGAGAAGGTGCGTTTTGCCGCGCACCAATTGGATGGACCAGCAGCCTCATGGTGGGAGAATTACATTGTCACCTATCCTATAGCCACTGTTACATGGGACCAGTTCCAGCAGGCTTTTCGCACTACCCGTGTATCAGCAGGAGCTATGGCCATAAAGAAGCGTGAGTTTCGCAACTTACGCCAAGGAGGACGCACCGTTAGCCAGTATGTGGATGACTTTAGCAAGCTAGCACATTATGCCCCAGATGGCGTTGCTACGGATGCAGCTAAGCCGGAGAAGTTTTTGGAAGGACTGAATGATGAGCTGAGCATGCAGTTGATGGTAGCAACCTTTAATAACTACCAATAGTTGGTAGATAGAGCTCTCATGATTGAAGGGAAGCAGCAGCAGATTGATAACCACAAGAGGAAGTATGGACAAGGGAAGTATAATTCTGGATCCCAGCAGAGACCCCGTCTTACACCGAACTCGGGAGGACTTGTGCATAACCATGGAGGCCACACCCACAATGGAGGAAGTTCTCACAACCATAGTGGCTCCAAGAATGGTAATGGAGGAAGCAACAGACAGAACCGTTCCAACCTAGCAACGCCCGCCAAGAAAGATCTAAGCCACGTTACTTGCTACAAGTGCCAGAAGACCGGACATTACGCCAATGAATGCCCTGAAGCTAAGAATGGAAACAACAATAGAAGTTCTGGGAAGAAGCCCAACCCTTTCAACAGGGGACAAGTGAACCACGTTAACATGGAGGAAATTGAAGCCCAGCCAGATGCAGTAATAGGTAAGTTTTTGGTTAAGTCTTTTACTGCAGTCGTACTTTTTGATACTGGTGCGTCGCCTTCATACATATCAAGGGGATTTGTGGATAAGTATAAACTGCCCACCAAAGTTCTTAGTACACCTATGTTAGTGAGCTCGCTAGGAGCAGAGTATATCGCAAGCCAAGGATGTTTTCAGATACCGTTGGCCATAGGTAGGCACGTTTTCCCCTCAGATCTGATAATTCTGGAGTCGCAAGGTTTGGATGTGATTCTGGGTATGGATTGGCTATCGATGTATGGAGGGAACATTGATTGCTCTAGTAAGTCGATTTTTCTCACCACCCCAGTAGGAAGAAGGATCAAGTATGTATCCCGGCATGTGCCAATTAGGACTCAAGTAAATTCCTTATCAGGAGTTGTACAGGAGGAAGTACCAGTGCTGAAGGAATTCCCAGATGTATTTCCCGAAGAGTTGCCAGGCATGCCACCGGATAGAGACATTGAGTTTTTGATTGAGATTTTGCCAGGCACAGGGCCAATATCTAAGAGACCGTACAGGATGCCCGCACAGGATTTAGAGGAAATTAAGAAGCAGATTAAGGAGTTACTGGATAAAGGTTATATTCGCCCAAGTTCGTCACCTTGGGGATCACCCGTACTTCTAGTGGAGAAGAAGGATGGATCGTTATGGATGGTCGTTGATTATCGGGGATTGAATGAAGTAACGATCAAGAACAAGTACCCACTGCCGATGATCAATGATTTGTTTGATCAGCTACAAGGAGCTAAGGTGTTTTCCAAGATCGATCTGCGATCAGGGTACCGCCAGTTGAAGATTCGAGAGCATGATATACCTAAGACAACTTTTACCACGAGGTACGGGCTATATGAGTACACCGTTATGCCATTTGGCCTGATTAACGCACCTGCCTATTTCATGAACATGATGAATAAGGTGTTTATGGAGTTTTTGGATAAGTTCGTTGTGGTGTTCATTGATGATATTCTGGTCTACTCGAAGAATGAGGCGGAGCATAAGGAGCATTTGCGTTTAGTACTTGGGAAGCTTAGAGAACATCAGATATATGCCAAGTTCAGCAAGTGTGAGTTTTGCTTGAAGGAAGTTGGATTCCTTGGACATGTTATATCTGGAGAAGGAATAGCAGTAGACCCCAACAAAGTCATCACTGTGACAAATTGGGAGGCACCCACGACAGTTGGAGAAATCCGGAGTTTCCTTGGACTCGCGGGATACTACCGGAGGTTCATTGAGAATTTCTCAAAGATTGCAAAGCCTATGATGGAGTTGTTGAAGAAGGACACCAAGTTCAAATGGATTGAGGAATGTGAGGCTAGTTTTCAGGAATTGAAGAAACGTTTGGTTACATCACCAGTGTTGATTCTGCCAGATCAACACAAAGATTATGAAGTGTATTGCGACGCTTCTCATCGAGGACTTGGAGAAGTGCTTATGCAGGAAGGAAGAGTTGTTTCATATGCCTCACGGCAGCTTAAACCCTATGAGTTAAATTATGCTACGCATGATTTGGAGTTAGAAGCCGTAGTGCATGCGTTGAAGACTTGGAGACATTTTCTCATCGGAAACCATTGTGAGGTATACACAGATCACAAGAGTTTGAAGTATATCTTCATGTAGAAGGAGCTGAATCTCAGGCAGAGGAGATGGTTGGAAATCATAAAGGATTATGATATGAAGTTGCACTATCATTCCGGAAAGGCTAACGTAGTAGCCGATGCGTTGAGCTGCAAGAGTCATGTCAATACACTCATGATAGGAGAGTTACCCAAGGAGTTAGCAGAAGACCTTTGTGAGCTATGTTTGGAGATAGTTCCGAGAGGATATGTAGCAGCTTTGGAGATTCAGTCTACTTTGATGGATAAGATCAGAGAAGCGCAGAAGATGGACAAGGAGATTGTCGAGATAAAGGAAAGGATGAGCAAAGGAAAAGCCAAGGGATTTCGTGAGGATGAGCATGATACCCTATGGTTTGAGGACCGCGTATATGTACCAAATGATCAGGAGATCAGGAAGCTGATTTTGCAGGAGGCCCATGACTCACCATATTCGATTCACCTAGGAAATACCAAGATGTAGATGGACCTGAAGGATAGATTCTGGTGGACCGGAATGAAGAAGGATATTGCGGAGTATGTAGCAGTTTGTGATGTATGTCAGAGAGTGAAGGCAGAGCATCAGAAGCCAGCAAGATTGCTGCAACCATTGCCGATACCCGAATGGAAGTGGGATAAGCTAGGCATGGACTTTATCACGGGATTACCCAGGACTCGTTCAAGCTATGACTCGATATGGGTTGTAGTCGATCGTTTAACGAAAGTAGCTCACTTCATCCCAGTGAAGACCGCTTACACCAGTGCTAAGTTGGCAAAGATATACATGACCAGGATCGTATGTCTGCATGGAGTTCTGAGGAAGATTGTATCAGATAGAGGAACCCAGTTTACCTCAAAGTTTTGCAATCAGTTACATGAAACTTTGGGAACCAAGCTAGAGTTCAGTACGGCTTTTCACCTGCAGACGGATGGACAGACTGACAGAGTCAATCAGATTCTGGAGGACATGTTCAGAGCCTGTGCGCTAGATTATGGATCTAGTTGGGACGATAATTTGCCTTACGCAGAGTTCTCTTACAACAACAGTTACCAAGCCAGTTTGAAGATGGCCCCTTTCGAAGCACTATACGGAAGGAGGTGCAGAACTCCGTTGTTGTGGGACGAAGTTGGAGACCGACAGTTGTTTGGACCAGATTTGATTAAAGAGTCCGAAGAGAAGGTTAGGTTGATTCACGATAGACTCAAGGTAGCCCAGTCCAGGCACAAGAGCTATGCGGATTCTAAATGCAAGGAGACAACATACGAAGTTGGAGACAGAGTGTATCTTCATGTATCACCACTCTGAGGAGTTAAGCGCTTTGGAGTTAAGGGAAATTTAGCACCATGTTTTGTGGGACCATACAAAGTTTTCGAACGTATGGGAGAAGTTTCTTACAAGTTGGAATTGCCCGAAGGATTGTCAGGAGTTCACGATGTGATCCACGTTTCTCAGTTGAAAAAGTGCCACGCAGAGATGGCTGATATTCCTCTAAGAGATACAGTACCACTGGAAACGATACAGTTCGATAGTGATTTGACATATGAGGAGAAACCAGTCAAGATACTCGAGTTTGCTAGCCGAGTCACACGCAGCAAAGTTATCAAGTTTTGAAAGGTTCAGTGGAGTCACCATACCGAAGATGAAGCCACCTAGGAACAAGAGGAAGACCTACGGAAGGATCACCCACACCTATTTTCTAGCCAACCCGAATCTCGAGGGCGAGATTCGTCTAAACGGGGGTAGGTTTGTAACATCCCAAATTTTCAATTTGGAAGGTTATACATTAGATCATCATTGCATATCATATTTCATTACATTTTGGCTAGATCCTAGAAATTCTACGCAACTCAAGGACCCATGGAGAGAGTTGGGAATTTCGTTATTTTCATATTTGAGTTTTTCTCAAATTTTGAAAGGAGGATCATTTGATTATAATTATTTTATCTTCGAATATTTCTTTTAAAAAAATAAAGGAGAGAGAGAGAGAGGATAAAATGACTTCCTCAAAATAAAGAAATATCGAAGATTTAATATTAAAATCAAATAAGATTTTTATTCGGAGTTTTATCGCTATTTTATTTGAATTAGGAAAAATATCCATTTTTCAAAATTGCATTTTAGGCCCAAATAAATGTTCACCTTGTTTGGCATATTTTTCGAGGACGGGGAAAATTTATTTCGGCTTTTTTAGAGTCTGTTTAGTATTTCTTTTCTTTCTTTTTCTGCACGTCAGAATTATTTAAAAAAAGTCAAACCGACTCCAGGGTGTACCCGAGCGGGACTCCGCCCGTGGGGGGGGGGGCTTTATAAGCCGCACCACCCGAGCTACCGAGGCCCAACCGCAGCCGAAGCCCACCGCCGCCCAAACCCTAACCCTAACCGTGCCCCGCCGCCGCCGCCGCCGTCGCCGTCCCGCGCTGACGCCGCCGCGCCTTGCCGCTGCCCGCGCCACCACCCGCCGTCGCCCCGCCGCTCGTCACCGCCGACCACCACCACCGGACCCGCCGCCGCCCTCGCCGGAGTCGTCGAGGTAGCCAGAGCCGCCGCTGCGGTTTTGTTTAGAAAACCGTCGGGTTTTTTGAACCCTAGATCCGTTTTTAGATCCGGTTCGATTTTTTCACGGTTTAGTTAAATAGCGGACGCCCGTTCGTACGTTCGTCTTAACGAATGGTTTTCGTCCATTAGCCGCAGACAGCGAATGTTGGTTCGTTAGCCCGTTCGTCAGTTTTTCTTTTTCTCGATTTTCCGCGATTATTTTTTATCGCGATTTCTGATCCGATTTTCGTTTTAGTATAACTTTTCGCTCGTTTATCAGAATCGGGCGATTCAAGCGCCTAGAGTTTCATCTCGAAACCCTCTTTCTGTTTAACCAACTTAAACAAGTTTTTGCTACTGTAAAATTTTACTTTAGTCCAGATTAGTAAACGAACCTTGTTTCTTTCGTCGTTTGAGTTTGGTTACTTCGTTTGATTTGATTCTTTTTGCAAACCGGAGTTCTTTAGTTGAACTTTCTGGTTAGATCTCTTATTTGAGTTTTACCCATGCCCTTGCTTGATTGCTTATTGTATGCTTGTTTGGTTGCGATAGAGTACCCGGATTGCGAAGCGTGCTACAGCGAGTCTCTAGGTTTCACGGATCATCAGCAAGGCAAGTAACACTTTGATCATACCTCTTTACTACCCAGTTTTTATGCATTAGCTTCAACCCTCAAACACTTACATGGTTAGGATCTGAATAAATTGTGGGTTGGGAAGTAGATGAGGTAGTACCTATTCACCTATTTATTATCAAACCCTGGGAGTTACTTCTACGTTATGCTTATATTGCCATGCTATGCTCGTAGACGTGGATTGGGTTTGAGTGCATTCATGACAGATGTGAGATTGTTAATTAATGGTTCAACTTAAGGTGGCAACTTTAATACACATCTAGGTGGATTGAGGCACCTGGGGTATCCAGTGATTGCCTATATTTTTTGGAAATCCCGGGGTACCGTGTGATTTTCCTATGGACCGTCACCCAGGCTCAAAGGGATCATAAGATTATTCATGCTGGAAACTTCCGTGTGCAGCCACATGCCATTATGGGCTCTGGCATAGTTGAGTAAGTTGTGGGAAACCTTTCCATGATGGGCTAGCAGATGTAGGGGATTGTAGGTGTACCGGCCTATCTATCGGTTAAGGGGACCCCTTCGGAAAGACTGTGTCTCGGTCATCAGTTTCTCAAACATTATGTAGTGCGAGAAATCCAACGGAGGAGATCGAGTCTTGTGGGGAAAAGTGCACAAACCTCTGCAGAGTGTAGAAACTAATCATGGTTAGCCGTGTCCCCTGTTATGGACATCTTGAGTATCTAGTTCTTGGATTATCATGTGGATCTCATCACCCTTAAATATAATTTGATTGGGTTATTAATTACTTTTAATTGGGATTGAGATGGGGTTTACCATTCTCAATGTTTAACAACTACCATGATAGTTAAATAAAATGTATTCCTTTGTAGTATGGAAAAATTGGCTTTTCGCAAAATCTATTAACCATACAGCCTCCACTAGCCATATATGCATATAGTGATAGCATTATTTTGTTCATTACTCTCTTGTGTTACACTGCCAGCATATTCCATGTGCTGACCCATTTCGGGCTGCAACGTATCATGTTGCAGACTTTTCAGACGATGAGTAAGGAGCCTTGGGTCGTGGTCTTTCACTCAGTGATGCCGTTGGAGTTGATGGACTCACTTTATCTTCCAAGCCTTCCGCTATTATCGTATTAGATGGCCTTAAGCCATATTTATTGTAATAAGTTCTCCTTTGAGACATTCGATGTAATAAGTGTGTGATTGCTACTCTGTTATAAATCCTTCAAGTACTGTGTGTGTCAGCATTACCGATCCAGGGATGACACTTATGCACAGAGATCAGACTATTTGATGTCTGGTCGCTACATGCGTCTGCGATACGTGGCATACAGTTGATCCATCCGAGCTGTTTGTAATGGAATAAGCCGTGTGTGTTGCGGTCAAATGCTTGCTGGTATATAACCTTAAATTTAACCATCAAAAATTTTATGCATGTTACAAAAATTGTATAACTGGAAACTATGTTCAAATACAAATCCAACAATATAATCTTTGGCGGCAAGCATTCGTATTTTATATATCTAGATCTTGTTTGATGCGAGAAGGTTATTCATTTATATGAGTAATATCTTTTATGGTCATGCACCCTTGATGAGTGGTCTATTTTTGTTGAATCTCGACCGTGGTGATACACATATTCATAATATTGATGCCAAAAGATGCAAAGTTAGTAATGATAGTGCAACATATTTGTGGCACTGCCGTTTAGGTCATATTGGTGTAAAGCGCATGAAGAAACTCCATGCGGGTGAGCTTTTGGAATCACTTGATTATGAATCACTTGATGCTTGCGAACCATGCCTCATGGGCAAGATGACTAAAACTCCGTTCTCCCGAACAATGGAGCGAGCCACTGACTTGTTGGAAATAATACATACTGATGTATGCGGTCCGATGAGTGTCGAGGCTCGCGACAAATATCGTTATTTTCTGGCCTTCACAGATGATTTGAGTAGATATGGGTATATCTACTTAATGAAACACAATTCTGAAAAATTTGAAAAGTTCAAATAATTTCAAAGTGAAGGGGAAAATCATCGTAACAAGAAAATAAAGTTTCTACGATCTGATCGCAGAGGCGAATATTTGAGTTACGAGTTTGGTCTTCATTTAAAACAATGTGGAATAGTTTCACAACTCATGCCACCTGGAACACCACATCATAATGGTGTGTCAGAACGTCGTAACATACTTTATTAGATATTGTGCGATCTATGATGTCTCTTACCAATTTACCAGTATCATTTTGGGGTTATGCATTAGAGACAGCTGCATTCACGTTAAATAGGGCACCATCTAAATCCGTTGAGATGACATGTATGAACTGTGGTTTGGCAAGAAACCTAAGCTGTCATTTCTTAAAGTTTGGGGTTGCGATGCTTATGTGTAAAAGCTTCAGCTTGGTAAGCTCGAACCCAAATCGGAGAAGTGCATCTTCATAGGATGCCCAAAAGAAACTATTGGGTACACCTTCTATCATAGATCTGAAGGCAAGATATTTGTTGCTAAGGGATCCTTTCTAGAGAAGGAGTTTCTCTTGAAAGAAGTGAGTGGGAGGAAAGTAGAACTTGATGAGGTAATTATACCTTCTCTTGAATTGGAAAGTAGTTCATCACAGAAAACTGTTCCTGTGATGCCTACACCAATTAGTGAGGAAGCTAATGATGATGATCATGAAACTTCAGATCAAGTTACTACCGAACCTCGTAGGTCAACCAGAGTACGTTATGCACCAGAGTGGTATGGTAATCCTATTCTGGAAGTCATGTTACTAGAACATGACGAACCTACAAACTATGAGGAAGCAATGATGAGCCCAGATTCCATGAAATGGCTTGAGGCCATGAAATTTGAGATGGGATCCATGTATGAGAACAAAGTATGGACTTTGGTTGACTTGCCGGATGATCTGCAAGCCATAGAGAATAAATGGATCTTCAAGAAGAAGACTGACGCTGATGGTAATGTTATTGTCTACAAAGCTCGACTTGTTGCAAAAGGTTTTCGACAAGTTCTAGGAGTTGACTACGATGAGATCCTCTCACCCGTAGCGATGCTTAAGTCTGTCCGAATCATGTTAGCAATTGCCGCATTTTATGATTATGGAATTTGTCAAATGGACATCAAAACTGCATTCCTTAATGGATTTCTTAAAGAAGAGTTGTATATGATGCAACCATAAGGTTTTGTCGATCCTAAAGGTGCTAACAAAGTGTGCAAGCTCCAGTGATCCATTTATGGACTAGTGCTAGCATCTCGAAGTTGGAATATACGCTTTGATAGTGTGATCAAAGCATATAGTTTTATAAAGACTTTCAGAGAAGCCTGTATTTAGAAGAAAGTGAGTGTGAGCTCTATAGCGTTTCTAATATTATATGTGGATGACATATTGTTGATTGGAAATGATATAAAATTTCTGGATTGCATAAAAGGATACTTGAATAAGAATTTTTCAATGAAAGACCTCGGTGAAGCTGCTTATATATTGGGCATCAAGATCTATAGAGATTGATCAAGACGCTTAATTGGACTTTCACAAAGCACATACCTTGATAAAGTTTTGAAGAAGTTCAAAATGGATCAGTCAAGGAAAGGGTTCTTGCTTGTGTTACAAGGTGTGAAGTTGAGTTAGACTCAATGCCCGACCACTTCAAAAGATAGAGAGAAACGAAAGTCATTCCCCATGCTTCACCATAGGTTCTATCATGTATGCAATGTTGTGTACCTGACCGGTGTGTGCCTTGCTATAAGTTTAGCAGGGAGGTACCAAAGTAATCCAGGAGTGGATCACTGGACAGCGGTCAAGAACATCCTGAAGTACCTGAAGAAGACTAAGGATATGTTTTTCGTTTATGGGGGTGACAAATAGCTCGTCGTTAATGGTTACGTCGATGCTAGCTTTGATGCTGATCTAGATGACTCTAAGTCACAAACCGGATACGTATTTATATTGAATGGTGGAGCTATCAGTTGGTGCAGTTCCAAGCAAATCGTCGTGGCGGGATCTACGTGTGAAGCGGGGTAAGGAGTCTGGATGAAGGAGTTCATATCCGATCTAGGTGTAATACCTAGTGCATCGGGTCCAATGAAAATCTTTTGTGACAATACAGGAGCAATTGCCTTAGCGAAGGAATCCAGATTTCACAAGAGAACCAAACACATCAAGAGACGCTTCAACTCCATTCGCGATCAAGTCAAAGAGGGAGACAAAGAGCTTTGCAAAATACATATGGATCTGAATGTTACAGACCCGTTGACTAACCCTCTTCCACGAGCAAAACATGATCAGCACCAAGACTCCATGGGTGTTAGAATCATTACAATGTAATCTAGATTATTGACTCTAGTGCAAGTGGGAGACTGAAGGAAATATGCCCTAGAGGCAATAATAAAGTTGTTATTTATATTTCCTTATATCACGACAAATGTTTATTATTCATGCTAGAATTGTATTAATCGGAAACTTGATACATGTGTGAATACGTAGACAAAAGAGAGTGTCACTAGTATGCCCCTACTTGACTAGCTCATTAATCAAAGATGGTTAAGTTTCTTGACCATAGACATGTGTTGTCATTTTATGAATGGGATCACATGATTAGGAGAATGATGTGATTGTTAAGTTTTATTGCTATCGCTTTATTCATGACTTATAGATATTCCTTTGACTATGAGATTATGCAACTCCCGAATACCGGAGGAACACCTTGTGTGCTATCAAACGTCACAACGTAACTGGGTGATTATATAGATGCTCTACAGGTGTCTCTGAAGGTGTTTGTTGGGTTGGTATAGATCGGGATTAGATTTTTGTCACTCCGAGTATCAGAGAGGTATCTCTGGGCCCTCTCGGTAATGCACATCACGACAAGCCTTGCAAGCAATGTGACTAATGAGTTAGTTGTGGGATGATGCATTACGGAACAAGTAAATAGACTTGCCGATAACGAGATAGATCTAGGTATGAAGATACCGATGATCGAATCTCAGGCAAGTAACATACCGACAAAGGGAAATGACGTATGTTGTCATTGCGGTTTCACCAATAAATGACAAAGGGAAATGCCGATTTGTATTATGAGTTATGTGTTTTGGTGAACGAAGATTGTTCAGAGTCCCCGATGAGATAACGGACATGAGTCTTGAAATGGTTAAGAGGTAAAGATTGATATATTGGACGATAGTATTCAGACACCGGAATGGTTCTGGAGCGTTTCGGGTTTTTATCGGAGTGTCGGGGGGGGGGGGGGGTTACCGGAACCCCCGGCGGAAAGATATGGGCCATAGAGGGGAGGGGAGGTAGCCCACAAGGGGTCCCCCCCCCATGGGGAGTACGAATTGGACAAGGGGAGGGGGCACGACCCCCTTTCCTTCTCCTGCTCCTACTCCTCCCCCCTTTCCCTTCTGGTAAAAGGAATAGGGGGGGGGCAAATTGGACTAGGGGTCCAAGTGGGACTCCTCCCACTTGGCGCGCCCTAGGCCGGCCTCCTCCCCTCTCCCTCCTTTATATATGGGGCAGGGGGCTCTTCTAAGCACATCAATTGTTTCTTAGCCGTGTGCGGTGCCCCCTCGATAGTTTACTCCTTCAGTCATATTGTCGTAGTGCTTAGGCGAAGCCCTGCACGGATCACATCACCACCACCGTCACCACGCCATTGTGCTAATGAAACTCCTCCTCGACACTTTGCTGGATCAAGAGTTCGAGGGACGTCATCGAGCTGAACGTGTGCTGAACTCGGAGGTGCCATACGTTTGGTACTTGATCGGTTGAATCGAGAAGACGTTCGACTACATCAACCGCGTTAAACTAACGCTTCCGCTTTCGGTCTACAAGGGTACGTGGACACACTTTCCCCCTCTCGTTGATATGCATCTACTAGATAGATCTTGCGTGATCGTAGGATTTTTTTGAAATTCCATGCTACATTCCCCAACAATATGTGCTGCCACGCTCTGCAGCCCAAAGTAGGAGAGAGGGTCGCAAGTACCAAACTTCGACCTGCTGGCTGGAGTTTCCCTAGTGAAACACCCATGTGGTTCAAGCCGCTAGCCAATCTCCATAGCTTAATAAATAGTAACGTCTAACTGAGCCAGTTAGTTAGATGCGTACACTTGGTGTAGTAGGATGTTTATTTAGTTTGATGCATACACTTGTTCTTTTTTGGTAGCCCTTTTGTGATGATGGCTGATGCTTGGTTTGGAAGAGACAGAGCTGCGTCTTTACTCTTATGGACTGCTTACTATTTCTATTGCACCCCCAGCCCTGGTTGCTACTGCTGTTTTTAATGTACAATCATTAGTATATTTTGTCTGTTGGTTGAATAAATGTGTTGTTAGAATGACAAACATAATGGTTTGGAAGTCGTTGCACGGTCTGATCCTTTAGTGCCCCGTACGTAGCACATACTATTTTGGTACGAAACACATTTTCCACTTGTCGATAACATGCAACCCAGTGATGAAGGCCCAATAGGGGAACCCATAATTAACTGGAAGGGAGGCTCTCACATGAACTCGGCCCAGGTGCATGCTCATGGTCCCCTAAACATAAATAAGTAAATAAATAAATAAAGCTAAATGGTCATGCACCAGTTTCTTTAAATTTATGATTTGAAAAGTAAAATTTTAACAGGAGGATATTATTCCCTATGAGAGTGTCGTTACATTCAGTCGATTTTATTCTTAGGCAAATATAGTGACCAATCTTTTTTCTCCCACCATTTTCTTCCTGCAACCAGCGGACCCATGCAAATCATAAATAGTTCTGATCCATTATTATTTTTCAATAAGAATGCCCAACCCAGCCCAACACATTGGCGACACCACTTTATCCCAGGGCTTCTGAATGTGCTCGGCTTCACACCTCAAGAAGAAAATTGTCTAAAAAAACTCAAGAAGAAAAAGGTGCTCCGCGGCATTTTAGAATAGGTTTTAGCCATATAAAATTAATTCTTATAATCCAGCATAATGAGTTTGTCAGATTTTGGGTTCCGCAGACCCTTGAGAGGTTCGAACTCTAGGGTGCATGCGAAGAACTCATCCTCCCTAGTCCGCCTGCTCGCTAATCTCACGGCCTAGCTCGATGAATCGAATGGACAAGAGCCACAATAGTTTACCCAGGTTCGGGCCACCTTGCAGTGTAAAACCCTACTCCTGCTTTGTGGTGGATTGGCCTCGAGGGGCTGAGGATGAACTAGTAGAGTGCAGAACGACCTCAGGAGGAGAGGTGTTCTTGTGCTCGATGAGCTGGTGGGTGTGAGGATGATCTAGATGATTCGTCCCTATCTATGGTGGTGGCTAGGTCCTATTTATAGTGGCCTTGGTCCTCTTCCCAAATGAAGGCGGGAAGGGATCTCACAACGGCCAAATTTGAGGGGAGATAACTAGTACATGTTATCCTGAAAAGAGTAGTCTTCGCCTGCAAAAAGCCTCCGGTGGTGACGCTACGGTGGGCTCGACGATGACCTCCGTCCTGATGGTCTTGGTCTTGTTGCACCGGAATGGAAACATTTCCTTGATTCCTTGGGACTCCGCGCCTGCGCTTGCATCCTTATAACCAAAGAGGAAACTAGTACGTTGTGCTCGTTGGCACCCGCCTGGCCTTGGTCGTCATGGCTCACGTCATCTGAGCCTCACGAGGTGAACTTTGCATAGATATCTCCACTCCTCGGGAGCTAGCCTGGGGAGGCCACCCCACGAGGAGGTCCTGGTGTCGTCTGCCTCGCGAGGCTCGGCCCCTCGCGAGGGTCTTGAGTGGTTGATGTTGAAGTTGGGCCATACCAGGCCGTCGATGGAGCCAAGCGGCTGCAGATAGGAAAGTCTGGGCAACCCCGTTCCCAAAACACCGACAGTACTCCCGGGCCCAAGGCATGCTCGAACTTGGCTTCCAGGAGAAGACAAAGGGCAAGTGAGGAGTGTCGCGATCCCCAATCGCCTGCGGCTTTGCTGGACGCGTGGCGCTCGACGGGGCATGGGCGCCCCACTTCCCCACGCAGCCTTGATATTCGACGGGCTTGGCGGCCATCCGTTGCCAACGCAGCCCCACCTTAATCGATTGTCGTGCTTATCCTTGGTTCCTTCACCTTCCTGAGAAACAGTGGCTCTTTTCCCGAACATGACACTGGCGTCGGTCTTCCCCTGTCGCTATGGTGCCGCGGTCGAAGAAGAAGGGGAAACCTGCGCTTTGGTCGGGCCTCGACCAGCCTTCGAGCCTGCACTCGAGCGGTCGACGGTGGTCAACCAAGAGGGGCTGGACAAGGTCCGTACGGCCCTCGCTGCCGATTCCAATGAGTGGAAGGTGATGGTGGCTTGGCCTGCTTCCTGGGCCATGGTCGACATGGTAGCCACTGTGATCCCCATCCATCTTCACGCCCTCTTAGCCGGCCTGATCCCCTCTTTCTCTGATTTCTTTAACATGATACTCTCACATTATCAAGTCCATGTGCTGCATCTGGATCCTCAATCTATCATCCACCTTGCCATCTTCGCCTTCCTTTGCGAGGCCATGGTGGGCATCACCCCTTCCGTGGCATTCTTTCACCATTTCTTCTCGCTTCACCTAGTCGATGACCGCCAGTGCTCGGGGTGCGTGGCCTTTGAGGCTGTAGCGGTGACAGCCAGGTCGGGCATCGACTTCAAGCTTTCGCCAGTTGTAAGTGGATTCCGAAAGCGGTGGGTGTTCATGGGCGCCGATGTGCTCAGCTCCTTGCTCCTGCTCCCTCAAATGCCAACAGTACCCAGCTCCGGCTGGGGGCACATGAAGCTTGTTAACTATCGGCTCGCCCATGTCTGGTGCCGGCTGGCCAGGTTGAAGAAGATCAGGGTGACGGCGCCAATGGTGGTCAGTGTCATTCTCGACAAATGTGGGCCTTTGCCGGTAGCGGGACCACATGTGGCTCCAGGTGCTTGCGCTTCCCTCCGAGACACTATGCACGGTACTCGAGCTCCTGACGGGTGACCCCGCGCCAGCCATGCTTCCGGTGGAGGGCTGCCTCCTGTACTGTTGCTCGAACAAGGGGGACTTCGTGAGGAAGATGCCCCTTTTTGATGAGTGGGGGCTGCGCTCTGCAGGCCTTGAAGGGCCCCGTGAGAACCCCATATTCGTGGCTCCTTTGCCTGCCGACCCTGCAGTGCACGCCCCAAATGTGGGAGCAGGGGGGCGAACACCATCGGGTTCCGCTAGGATGACTGCTGGGAAGCTGGCGTCAATAGGCGCTCCCGAGGTGACCGCCCCTGAGGCTCCGGTCGATGCCCCAGAGGTGGCCGCTGAAGGACTAGCGCCGCCCGTCGCTCCTGAGGCGGCAACCCCCGAAGCTTGGGCGAGCAGTCCTGAAGTGGCGACCAGAGAGCTGGCGCAGGCCGACACTCTCGAGGCCGCCGCCCCAGGAGCCCTACCGAGTGCCCTAGGTGCTGACGACCATGCCTCGCGCCTTGGCCGGCTTCGCCTAAACCTTGAGGCACTTCGCAAGCGGAAAGGATCAACGAGCTGTAGTGGTGATGCCTAACAGACGCTGAAGAAGAGGAAATACATAGCCATAGATGAGTAAGTACCTTATATTCGTGTTTTCCTATGTGTCGCATCCTTCCCTAACAATGGCTCCTCAGGGTCCCTTCGGCTGCGGCGGTGAAGTCTCTTGAGAAGCGACCCCCACAGGTCCTCATCTTGCTCTTGATTTCAGGCCCCTCGCACCAGGCGTGAGGCCGGTCCAAGAGGCGGACGCGCCATCGGGGGGCCGTGAGCCTGTGTTTCCAGCGTCCTTCCTTCATGGTCCGGCCTGGGGTGCAGAAGGCGTGCTGAGGGCTCCTCCATTGGTCATTTGTCAGTGGCTGGGTGATCCCAGCATTGGTTTTGTCTTCAAGCAGCGAGACCGCGCCACCCAACACCTCCGCCGAGGCCCGAAAGATGGCGGGTAAGGCACCGGCCTCCAGCCCCCTACCTGGGGCAGGTGGGCCACTCCAAGCTCCTCCGACGGACCCCCGGCATGAAGGATGGGCTAGGCCACGCCCTGGAGTTCACGCATGAGCGTGGCACCGTCCGCCACGAGCTTTTATGGGAGGCGATGGGTGCGTTGAGCCGGCTTTGAGAAGAGCTTGCTGATGTCGACGCCCGCCTTGAGACGGAGGACCTTCAACTGGCGCACGAATGGCACCTGTTGAAGGTCGCCATTGTAGGATCAAAAGTATGTCTAGAGGGGTGGTGATTAGACTACTTGACCAAATAAAACTTATCCTTTTACCAATTTTAGTTCTTGGCAGATTTTAGCAACTTTGGACAAGTCAAGCAATCTTAACACAATTCAAGCAAGCATGGAAAGAGTATATGAGCAGCGGAAAGTAAAGCATGCAACTTGCAAGAATGTAAAGGGAAGGGTTTTGGAGGATTCAAACGCAATAGGAGACACGGATGTTTTTGTCGTGGTTCCGATAGGTGGTGCTGTCGTACATCCACGTTGATGGATACTTCAACCCACTAAGGGTAACGGCTGCGCGAGTCCACGGAGGGCTCCACCCACAAAGGGTCCATGAAGAAGCAACCTTGTCTATCCCACCATGGTCGTCGCCCACGAAGGACTTGCCTCACTAGCGGTAGATCTTCACGAAGTAGGCGATCTCCTTGCCCTTACAAACTCCTTGGTTCAACTCCACAATCTTGTCGGAGGCTCCCAAGTGACACCTAGCCAATCTAGGAGACACCACTCTCCAAGAAGTAACAAATGATGTGTTGATGATGAACTCCTTGCTCTTGTGCTTCAAATGAAAGTCTCCCCAACACTCAACTCTCTCTCACATGATATGGATTTGGTGGAAAGAAGATTCGAGTGGAAAGCAACTTGGGGAAGGCTAGAGATCAAGATTCATATGGTAGGAATGGAATATCTTGGCCTCAACACAAGTGTAGGTGGTTCTCTCTAAGAAAAAGCAAGTTGGAAGAGTAGGTTTGTTCTGATGGCTCTCTCCACGAATGAAGAGGTGGTGGAGGGGTATATATAGCCTCCACACAAAATCTAACCGTTACACACAACTTGCCAATCTCGGTGGGACCGAATTGATAAACTCGGTCGGACCGATTCAACAAATCTAGTGACTGTTAGGATTTTCGGTGGGACCGACATGCAACTCAGTAGGACCGATATGGTTAGGGTTAGGTCATAACGTAATCTCGGTGAGACCGGTTACACAAACTCGGTGAGGCCAATTCTGGTAATAAGCTAACCAGAGAGTTGGTCAGGTAAACTCGGTGGGACCGATTCGCTCATTTCGGTGAGACCGAAATGTTACGAAAGGGAAACAGAGAGTTTTACATTGCAATCTCGGCGGGACCAATCGCTCATCTCGATGGGACCGAAATGTTACGAAGGGAAACAGAGAGATTACAATCCCATCTCGGTGAGACCGAGATCCCTATCGGTGAGACCGATTTGCCTAGGGTTTGTGGCAGTGGCTATGACATCTGAACTCGGTGGTGCCGGATAGAAAGAATCGGTGGCGTCGAGTTTGACTTTTGGTTTAGGTCATATGTGGATGTGAGAAAGTAGTTTAAGGCTTTGGAGCATATCACTAAGCATTTTGAGCAAGAGCCTCATTAAGCAACACCTCATCCCTCCTTGATAGTATTGGCTTTTCCTATAGACTCAATGTGATCTTGGATCACTAAAATAGAAAATGTAGAGTCTTGAGCTTTGAGCTTGAACCAATCCTTTTGTCCTTAGCATTTTGAGGGGTCCATTTTTCTCATCCATGCCATGCCAATCATTGAGCTTTCCTGAAATATTAATCTTGAAATAGCATTAGCTTAATGAGCTATATGTTGTTAGGAATTATCAAAACCACCTAGGGATAGTTGCACTTTCAATCTCCCCCCTTTTGGTAATTGATGACGACATATAGATCAAAGCTTCGACAAATGATAATAAGAGTGAAAAACATTGTCGCTTTGAGAAGTATGTGAAAAGCAAGAGCTCCCCCTAAATTTGTGCATAGTTTAAGTTTTTCTTTGATCTGCAAATGCACAATGAGTTAGGATCATGGGTTACTCTTCCATGTCACATACATCTTGGTGGAGCGCTCAAAATGATAATAATTAAATACATGCACTCATCACCAAGCAAAGTGAATGATCATATGGGGATATAAAAGGATAATGTCATCCAACAAGCATTAAGGTAGCATATGATCAAATACATGATCATCCAAGTATCACACAAAAGCATAAAGTATCTCAAACAAGCAAATAACAAATTTCAACCACTAAAAAACAAGAGAGAACAAAGAGCAACACTCTCTCTCGAAGCCTATGATCTATACATTTTCTCCCCCTTTGGCAACAAGTTACCAAAAAGTTCATAAAAAATGAATAGTGCTAGATCGACTCTCAGGCTTGGTCTTCAGGTGGTGGTGTAGATAAAACTCCAAGGACGAAAGCATCAGTTGATGTAGATGGAGCTGGTGGCACTGAAGCTGTAGCTGGTGCAGATGAAGTTGCTCTGGTGTCTGTAACCGGCACTGCAGCAGATCTCTGTCCTCTGGGCACTCTAGCAAAAGCATCAGTGGTAGACTTGCCCTTCTTCTCCTGCACTTCATCCTGAAGTTGCTCAACAACTGACTGTATCTCAGTGACCTTCACATCTAAATCATAGAACTTCTGCTCCATGCTCCTCTCCAAGTTCTCCTGGTTTTGAGTCAGGGTGCCCAATCCCTTCTCAATCCTTAGAGTGGAGGCAATCAAGTAGCCAAGCTGATCTTGCTTGATCTTCAGAAGATACTGAGATGCCTCATCAATGGTTGGCATCTTTGCAGCCTTTTCAGTCCTTGCCTTCTCCCTCTTTGCTTATGCTTGCACGGAAGATGGTTCATTCTCATCCATCACCACAGTGTTGTCCTCAATGTCTGGGTAGATGGGCATGTGTTCCTTGTCCAAGAGATATGTGCCAGTGCCCATCTTGGAGTTGATTAGCTCCTGGATCTGTGGGGCATACCCACAACTTCTCTTCTGATCTGAAGTTGTTCTCTTTATAGTTTCCACAATTAGGCTCATGACTTTGAACTTTTGAGGCACATCAAATATGTGAAGCAGGTTGATTGCATGGCCTCTGATCATCTTGTGATCACCTGACTTTGGCAATAGAGTGTGCCTGAGGATCTAGTTGCTTGCTGGCAAACCTGACAGAAGGTAATGTACTGATCCAAATTTGTGTGTCTCAAGAGCAGCATCTGGGATCTCTCTGTACATATGTGCCATGGTGTTGTGATCCTTCTTCTTCTTGGCATAGACATCCAAGTCATCTTCATTCTCCTTAGGAGCATTGATCAATTTTGCCCATTCTTCAACTGTTGATTGGTACCTAGTACCTTCAGACATCCAGACAATCCTTCCATCTGGGTAGAAATGAGTTGTGGAGTAGAACTGCATAATAAGCTCATCATTCCACTTTGTGAGCTTCTGAGCCACAAACTCATCAACTCCACATGCCTTGAAACTATCATAGACTCCAGGATAGTGTTCTTCATTTTCCTCAATGAATTTCCAATCAACCCATCTCATGTCACACACTATGCGCTTCTTGTCAAGTAAATCAGTCTCATAGAAGTCGTGTTATTCCTTAGTGTGGAATCTGTAGTCCACAACAGTCCTTCTCTAGGTGGCATATGGATTTGACTCTCTCCATATCCTCAATCCTGAATCCTTCCTGATTTTCATATTCTCTGCAACTGGGTGTGCATCATTGTGATCAGGAATTTTGGTCTTCAACTTCCTCAAAACAACAGAATCATCTTCCTCTTCTTCTTTAGTAGCTTGAGGCATTGGGGCCTTGTTCTTCTCCTCGGCAGGGATGTTCCTGGTGCTCCTCTTGGGTTTTGTCTTTGGAGCTGGAGCAGCAGTTTTGGGCTTAGATGGAGCAGCCCCTGCCTTAATTGCATCTCCCATAAGCTTTTGAGCTTTAGGTGCTAGTGCAGCAACCTCTTCCTCTTCATCTTCATCATCATCTCTCATAATTGATGATCTGCCAAGCACTCTGGCAATGGTCTTCTTGACCCTTTCCTTCCTTTTGTTCTCTGCCACAACTTGTTCTTTGGGTGCAGATCCCAAAGTTTCTTGAGTGGATGTTCTGGCCTTTGACATAGGAACTCTCTTGGCAGGAATCTTTGTCTTCATTCTGGCTTAGTGGCTGCAGCTGTGCCATATTCCTTTTTCAGAACTTTCCTCTTTGAGGTGGCCTCTTCCTCAACAGCCACATAGTCCTCATCCTCAGAATCTGAGGTTCTCTTCTTTCTGGTCATGGTGGCTGCCTTAGGCAAGTTGCCGGGTGTACTCCTGCTTCCATCATCATAGCTGCTAGAGGGACTAGTGCCCTCACTTATGTGAACTTGCTCCTCAGACTTGTTCTGACTGTCACTCTGATCAGACATGATGCAAACACTGACAGCAGACCCTGTGAATAGCTATAGATGAGATAGATTGGATGAGCATCACAAAGTATAGAGGTTTTTGCAAAAGAATGAGTTAAAAACTTAGTTTTAGTTTTCCACAGAAAGCATTTCAGATCTACCGATTTGAAAACTCGGTGATACCGAAGCAGCTTTTGGAACCTAAACTAGTGAACTCAGTCAGACTGAGTCACGGTTCGGTGGCACCGCGACTGCTAGGGTTTAACAAAGAATTGAACTCGGTCACACTGATTTGCAATTCTCGGTCAGACCGAGAATCACATGTGCAATGGCCTTAGCCAAATCAGTGGAACTGATTTCAACAACTCGGTTGGTCCGAGATGATTTCGGCGGAAACCTAAACCTAAATTTTCAATCCACAACTAAACTACGGAGTGATTTTGCTAGATAGAGTGATCTCAATCGTGGCAAGATACATGGAAAAACAATGTGCTAGGAATCAGAGTGAGATTAGCACAAGGATCAAGTCCATACCCTAAGTGCGGCGATGGACCTGCTACGGCGGCAACTGCGGAGACGATTTCCGTTGACGGCGGCAGAGACCAGTGGCGGGAGGCAGCTGGCGATGAGGAGGATGATCTGGAGACCCAGGGAGGCAGAGCAGGCTGAGCGCTGGCGAAGGGGTTCGGAGAATTTTCCAAATTTTGGCCCAGGGATATATATAGCCTGACCTTGTCGGTGTGACCGAGTGGAACAACTCGGTGGCACCAAGATGCATAACTGCAAGAAGTTACTGCAACTCATTGTGACCGAAAAGTTCAAATCGGTTGCACCGAGATTGAAAACCTAGATCGACTTAGTGATCTCGGTATGACCGAAATGGATGAATCGGTCAGACCGAAACACGCAAAGAAGTTTTGGAAGTTTAAGTCTATGACGAATCGGGGACTCCGAGTGCTCCTCACACAGAGTGGTTCGAATCTGACTTGATCAAACTTTGTGATGTAGCATGAATAGAGTTTGAGACAAGAAAAGCATAGATAGCTAGAGAAGGTTCTTAGGCATTCTTGTCCATCCACTTGGCAAAAGAAAAAGGAACCAAGCAATCAAAACAACAAGTGGATGTCCTCGAATGAGTAAATTATGCAACCAACATGCTCACACAATAAAATGGCAAATGAAATAAGTGGCAAAGCATGCACAACCAATTCTAGCATCTATCAAGCAATTGGCGATGACTAGGTCATCTATATATGAGTATATTGACTTAGGAGTCAAATGAGAACATTTGATCATAGGTCATACTCATCGTTTAAGCACAAGTGGGGTTACCACTTTTACATAAAGCGTTGTTGTGTTCACACCATTAGAGTTGCTTTAGCTCAATTTTAGAGTAAAGCTCCCCCTAGATGTGAGATCCCCCCTAAGAGGGATGAACTAACCTTGGGTTTTTTCGATGATGACTTCATGTAGGTGTTGAAGATGTGGATGCTCAATGTTGATGTAGATCATTTGGAGCAAACCTTTGGAGTGAGTTGCACTTTCAATACCTACACGGGTTAGTCCCACAAGGAACAAACAAGGATATCCATAGACATAGAGTGATGCACACACAAGATTATGTCTATGAAAGCATTAGGTTACCTTGTCCCTTGTCTTACTAACAAGAGGGTTTGTGACTCCTTGAACTAGTGCAAGATGTGGAAGTTGATTGCACTTGTTCTTGCCAAAATGATAAGAGTGAAGTATGTTGGCGGAGTCACCCTCAGGAACTCTCTAGTTCTTCTTCTTTGGGATCCACATCATTTTGATGGGAATCCTTGGAGTTGTAGTCGTACTTGATGAAGTAGAACTTGATGTAGTCTTGGGAACCCACTTGACCATGGCCTTGGGTGCTTCTTCAAATGCATCAATTTCCTCTTGAAGCTTATCCTTGCCTTTTTGCTCGTAGTCTTGTGGTGGAAGATCATCTTGAGCATGTGTCCCTTTGAAGGAAGTAGGATCATACCTCTTTTGTTGAGGAACAAACTTTGTCTTGGGGTATTGATCTTCTTCCCACTCAACTCCATTGGCATTGAACTTTCGTTCAAAACCTACACCTTGGTTCTTCCGGTGTCTTCCTTGCTTGCATACAATTTCCTCGAATTGCTTACTCCCGGCAAGGCTCTTGTAAACACCTTTTTCTATAATTCCCTTTAATAAGCTATTTTCTTCCTCAAGTTTAACTTGGGTAAGAGAATCATTAGTGGAATCAAGAGAACTACTAGAAGCAACAACATTGGATTTAGCATGATTATTGTCACTACTAGAGGAAGAATCTTTCTTGTTCTTGTTACTAGACTTGACTTGAGGCATGTAAGTGGATAAGAGTAAACACTTGGAAATGTAAGAAGAACTTTTCTTGCAAATATCATCATTGATTGCCTTTAAGAACTCATGCTCTTGCTCAAGGTTGAGCTTTTCAAAACGTAATTTCTCATGAGTCCTTAAAAGTTCTCGATGATCTCCTAAGATCGTTTCATGAGCTAACTTATGCGTGTTTAGTTCTTTAGTTAGAAACTCAATCTTCTCCTTATCATCGTCATTCATTTTATCTTGATTAGCATGATTAATTGACGTTTCATCATAGTATTCATCACTAGAGTTGTCAACAAGTAAATCATCATCACCTAACAAGTCATCTTCATCACTATTGAAATCAACATACTCGGGGTGTGATACCTTTGGGCCTTTAGCCATGAAGCATCTTCCAAGTCCTTCATTTGGTGAATCAAATATGTCGTAGGAGTTGGTTGACACAAGTGCTAGACCGGCAACACCTTCATCTTGAGTACATTCGGAGTCGGAGTGATAGCTTCTCTCGGAGTGATTGTCGGAGTCAGAGCCGGATACCCATTCACCAACATGAGCTTGATGTCTTCATTTTGTGTAGCTCCTTGATGACTTGTCCTTCCTTTCCGAATCCTTGCTTCTCCGGGATGTTCTTCGTTCATAACGATCATCTCTACTCCTTCTCTCTTGATGGTGATTCTTCTCTTCTACTTCTTCTTTTTGGAGAATCTTCTCTTCTCTTGTAGGGTACCGTACACTCATTGGAATAGTGTCCGGGTCTTCCACAATTGTAGCAATTTCGCTCTCGACTAGAAGATCTTTTATCATTCTAGGACCTTGACATGGAACTTCTCTCTTTGCTTCTACTCTTGTAGAACTTGTTGAAGTTCTTCACCATTAGGCTGAATTCTTCATTGAAGGTTTGTCTCTCACTTGATGATGTGGGAGCTTCACATGAGGCTTTGTAAGCACCACTTGACTTGTTATGGAGCTCCTCCTTATCCTTGAGTGACATCTCATGAGAAACAATTCTTCCAGTGACTTACGTTGGCTTGTAGGATCGAAAGTATGTCTAGAGGGGGGGTGATTAGACTACTTGACCAAATAAAACTTATCCTTTTCCCAATTTTAGTTCTTGGCAGACTTTAGCAACTTTGGGCAAGTCAAGCAATCTTAACACAATTCAAGCAAGCATGCAAAGAGTATATGAGCAGCGGAAAGTAAAGCATGCAACTTGCAAGAATGTAAAGGGAAGGATTTTGGAGGATTCAAACGCAATAGGAGACACGGATGTTTTTGTCGTGGTTCCGACAGGTGGTGCTATCGTACATCCACGTTGATGGATACTTCAACCCACTAAGGGTAATGGCTGCGCGAGTCCACGGAGGGCTCCACCCACGAAGGGTCCATGAAGAAGAAACCTTGTCTATCCCACCATGGTCGTCGCCCACGAAGGACTTGCCTCACTAGCGGTAGATCTTCACGAAAGTAGGCTATCTCCTTGCCCTTACAAACTCCTTGGTTCAACTCCACAATCTTGTCAGAGGCTCCCAAGTGACACCTAGCCAATCTAGGAGACACCACTCTCCAAGAAGTAACAAATGGTGTGTTGATGATGAACTCCTTGCTCTTGTGCTTCAAATAAAAGTCTCCCCAACACTCAACTCTCTCTCACATGATATGGATTTTGTGGAAAGAAGATTCGAGTGGAAAGCAACTTGGGGAAGGCTAGAGATCAAGATTCATATGGTAGGAATGGAATATCTTGGCCTCAACACAAGTGTAGGTGGTTCTCTCTCAGAAAAAGCAAGTTGAAAGTGTAGGTTCGTTCTGATGGCTCTATCCACGAATGAAGAGGTGGTGGAGGGGTATATATAGCCTCCACACAAAATCTAACCATTACACACAACTTGCCAATCTCGGTGGGACCGAATTGATAAAGTTGGTCGGACCGATTCAACAAATCTAGTGACCGTTAGGATTTTCGGTGGGACCGATATGCAACTTGGTAGGACCGATATGGTTAGGGTTAGGGCATAACATAATCTCGGTGAGACCAATTACACAAACTCGGTGAGGCCGATTCTAGTAATAAGCTAACCAGAGAGTTGGTAAGGTAAACTCGGTGGGACCGATTCGCTCATTTCGGTGAGACCGAAATGTAACCAAAGGGAAACAGAGAGTTTACATTGCAATCTCGATGGGACCGAAACATTATGAAGGGAAACAGAGAGATTACAATCACATCTCAGTGAGATTGAGATCCCTATAGGTGAGACCGATTTGCCTAGGGTTTGTGGCAGTGGCTATGACATCTGAACTCGGTGGCACCGGATAGAAAGAATCGGTGGGACCAAGTTTGACTTTTGGTTTAGGTCATATGTGGATGTGAGAAAGTAGTTGATGGATTTGGAGCATATCACTAAGCATTTTGAGCAAGAGCCTCATTAAGCAACACCTCATCCCTCCTTGATAGTATTGGCTTTTCTTATAGACTCAATGTGATCTTTGATCACTAAAATAGAAAATGTAGAGTCTTGAGCTTTGAGCTTGAGCCAATCCTTTTGTCCTTAGCATTTTGAGGGGTCCACTTTTCTCATCCATGCCATGCCAATCATTGAGCTTTCCTGAAATATTAATCTTGAAATAGCATTAGCTCAATGAGCTATATGTTGTTAGGAATTACCAAAACCACCTAGGGATAGTTGCACTTTCAGCCATCAACCTTGGGCATCTTCAACATGAGCACGCTAGCGCAAGTACCGCGGTATCCCTTGCGACCTCTCGCGAGGCTTGTGCCCGGGCTCTGGAGGAGGCCAGAGCAACCGACCGTCACCGTGAGGTTGCCGAGGAGTGCGAGCGGGAACTCCATGCCTCGAATGCTGCCCTTGAGCAGCAGATCAAAGCATGCAGGGCCGTCTTGGCCGCAACACTAAGCAGGGCACCTCCCGAGGAGAAGGAGATCCAGAAATGCGAGGAGACGCTGGCACTGGAGGCCCTGGAGTGCAGCCTGGAGCTTGAGCGGCTGGAGGTAAGGGAGCACCAGGTAGCCGTGGCTGAGGATGTCATTGTCGCTTGGGAAGCCAAGATCCAGAGGGTGGCGAAGCCTCGCGTGGCTCTCGCCGACGAGAACCGCCTGAAGCTGGAGCTCCTGGAAGCTGAGGCTAAGGGCAGGACCACCACCCTCAAAACAAAGCTGGATGAGGTGAAGCGGCGCGAGAGGGCCGCCAAGGCAACTCAGGCCTCTGCCCAGGCTGACTTGGCCTCCACACGCGCAGATCTGCTCTCACTCCAGCAACATATCGAGGGTGCCGCGTCCCTTGGGAAGAAGAATGCGGATGAAGCGTGCCACCGCCAGACGCTACAGCGCGAGCACGCTTCGATGCTCCAGGCCCTCGGGGTGAGGGCCAACCAAGCCTTGAGCACCATCTGCGAGGAGAGCGCCCCTCACCCGCTCGAGGGTGACTACACCAGCCACCTCCGCTTCCTCACCGATGTCGTGACCCGCCTGGAGGACCGGGCCGTGAGAGCTCACGGTCTTGTTGAGGAGAGGATCCGGAGCCTTCTCGGGCGTGCATTCTCACGCGTCTTCAACCACCTCTAGAACCTTGACCCCCACTTCGACTTCGACGCCACCATAGCCCCCATGCCCGGGGTTATCCGGGACATACTGGCGTACTGGGTGGATGATCATGTGGACGCCCTAGTCACATAGTTCGCCCCGAGGATGACGTAGCTGTGATCGTGGCAGATGAAGACGGCGTGAATGGTGTTGATGAAGACGACGCTAGCAACAGCTCAGGTGGCGTGGATGAAGACGGTGGGGCCGGCGTGGAAGGCAGCGCCTCCGGCTAGACCTGTATTTCCTTTTGCCATAACCAGTATGAAAGAAAAACCTTCGGGCGCGGCCCTGCAGGACGTGAAAGCATTTTTTTGAGGGGGGGCTTACAATGTATGAAATGAACCATATTAAATGGGGATATGCCTTTTAAGGACATAGTTTGGGATGCGCTATCGCGGGCCCACGGGCTCCCGAGTGGGGTAGTTGTTGCAACCTATCTTGGTTCCATAGGTCTTGAGTGAGCCCTGGCGTCCTGGTCAAACCTTCCTCCCGAGGTGAGGCCTTTGGGGCCCACGAGGTTCTAAGTCTCTTGAGTCTCCCGAGAATCTTGTTGGTCCGTCCAAGAGAGCCTTGCGAGGAACAAATGCCGGACTACGGCAAGGTATGCATGCAGTGATCCTGCGGTGATTGCATCCTTGATCCCGGGGGCCTTGTCGTCGCCCGGGCTGACCCGAACGTGATTGGCGCGTACATACCACGCCCAGCCCTCGCTCGCGGGGCGCTTGCAGGGTGGGGGTAGCAAGCTTGATCCCCACAGTAAAACATGCAACCAAAAAGCAAGAAACCGGCGCAAATCAAGAGAAGTCCCCCCCCGTTTTTGATAAACACAAGGAACTTCAAATCTCAGTCCAAAAGGTGGCGAATCGAGTTACATAAAAAAAGGAGTGAAAGCAAATGGCCGCGTCCGGCACCTTGCTAGTCTTCTTGTCTTCTCACCAACGCGGAGCTAAGTGCTTTCACTGGGTATGAGCATAGTCATTGGTGGACAGTGTCGACGGCCATCGCGGAGCATGGTTCTTCCACTTGGACATGGGCGGGAGCCCCTGTGAGGCCCGAGGGCAGCACTCAGGAGACTCCGGCGCGTGTACAGCCCCACTCATTATTACGTGAGAGTGTCACGAGCGGAGACCTTCACAGGCGTGGGCCTTGCTTCATGTCGCCTGACGAGGGCCCTGCCCTGTGCCTCCCCTGACCAGCGTTAGGGCGTCCAGAAACCAGGACGAGACAAAGGGCAAGGGGGACGCTGGCGGTGCCCTCGGCGACCGTGGGTCTTCCACCGGGAGGAAGGGCTCCCCGGCGCCTTCCCCGGCAGAGGACCTACCTCCGTGCAGCGCCTTACTCCATGCAGCGTGGAGGAGGCCCTGGCTCTTCCTGTGTAGCCCCTAGTGTGCTTCTCCCACCTGGAGCGGAGCCATCGCCCTGGGGTCTTGATACGTCTCCAACGTATCTATAATTTTTGATTGTTCCATGCTATTATATTATCTATTTTGGATGTTTTATATGCATTAATATGCCATTTTATATGATTTTTGGGAGTAACCTACTAACCTAGAGCCCAGTGCAAGTTTTTGTTTTTTCCTTGTTTTTGAGTTTTACAGAAAAGGGATATCAAACGGAGTCCAAATGACCTGAAAATTTACGATGATTTTTTTATGGACCAGAAGAAGCCACCGAAGCAAAAGAGTTGGACCAGAAGAGCCACGAGGCCTCCACCCCCTAGGGCGCGCCCTCCGACCTTGTGATTGACTCGTGGACCCCCCTGACTTGTTCTCGACGCCAAAAATTCCTATGAATATAGAAACCCCCGTAAATAACCCTAGATCGGGAGTTCCACCGCCGCAAGCCTCTGTAGCCACCAAAAACCAATCAGGACCCTATTCCGGCACCCTGCGGGAAGGGGAAAACATCACCGGTGGCCATCTTCATCATCCCGGCGCTCTCCATGACGAGGAGGGAGTAGTTCACCCTCGGGACTGAGGGTATCTACTAGTAACTATGTGTTTGATCTCTCTCTCTCTCATGTTCTTGATTTGGCACAATATTTACGTACCGTGAGCTTTGCTATTATAGTTGGATCTTATGATGTTTCTCCCCCTCTACCTTCTTGCAATGGATTGAGTTGTCCCTTTGAAGTTATCTTATCGAATTGAGTCTTTAAGGATTTGAGAACACCTGATGTATGTCTTGCACGTGCTTATCTATGGTGACAATGGGATATTCACGTGATCTACTTGATGTATGTTTTGCTGATCAACTTGTGGGTTCTGTGACCTTGTGAACTTATGCATAGGGGTTGGCAGACGTTTTCGTCTTGACTCTCCGGTAGAAAGTTTGGGGCACTCTTTGAAGTTCTTTGTGTTGGTTTGCATAGATGAATTTGAGATTGTGTGATGCATATCGTATAATGAAACCCACAGATACTTGCAGTGACATTGGAGTATCTAGGTGACATTAGGGTTTTGGTTGATGTGTGTCTTAAGGTGTTATTTTAGTACAAACTCTAGGGCTGTTTGTGACACTTATAGGAATAGCCCAATAGATCGATCAGAAATAATAACTTTGAGGTGGTTTCGTACCCTACAATAATCTCTTCGTTTGTTCTCCGCTATTAGTGACCTTGGAGTGAATCTTTGTTGCATGTTGAGGGATTGTTATATGGTCTAATTATGTTATCATTGTTGAGAGAACCTGCACTAGTTCAAGTATGAACCCTAGGCCTTGTTTCGAAGCATTGCAATACCGTTTTCGCTCACTTTTGCTACTAGTTACCTTGCTGTTTTTATATTTTCAGATTACAAAAACCTATATCTACTATCCATATTGCACTTGTATCAGCATCTCTTCACTGAACTAGTGCACCTATACAATTTACCATTGTATTGGGTGTGTTGGGGACACAAGAGACTCTTTCGAATGACATCCGTATGCGGTTTTCGGCCCTGGTGAGGTTATGCTTGTCGCGCCAAGCTTGACGGTCGTCTTCTCGTGTTGGGGCACGCCCCCTTGACCCATATATTGATCTTGTTTGGCCTGCTCTATTTCTCAGGTCTTGTCGTAAGTCGTAGGTGCATCCTGGAGTCGCTGTCTCTCTTCCCTTACGACGAGGTGGTGCGGGTTGGTGTTCGGCGTAGGTAGTCGCTTTATCTCGCCCACCTGGTGGCCGGTCTGGTTCATCAACGCGGTCATGTTTTGACGGGATTGGCTCGAAGGCCTCGTCATCGAATTGTGGCAGTAGCCGATGCTTTGGATAACTCTTTGTTGGGCGTTGTAGGCCATATTCTTTGGCAGCTAGGACCTGGGTGCATCTGTCGTTTAGTGCATCTTGTTCGGCTTGGAGCCGTTGCTGCTGCTTTTTAAGGCTTCCTGCAGTGGCGATTAGTTGGCGCTTAAAGCGCTCCTGCTCGAGGGGTTCCTCCGGCGCGATGAAATCTTCATTGCCGAGGTTGACATCATCCTCGGAGAGCGGTAGATAGTTACTATCTTCTGAATCCTCATTCTCGAGCGAATCGTCGGGGTTAACTTGCCCCTCCTCCACATCATCCTGTTCGGATGTGGGCTCGGCGGGGGCTTCAGGGTCTTGGGCGTTCTCTGTAGTATTACTGTCTCCGATGCCGGTATTACTGTCTTTATTATGACGCAATTTTGAGCAGCGTCGCTGGCGTTGAAGCTTCGGTGTTGCCTCAGCAGGTTTGTCCTCAACCGGATCCTTCCTGCCTTTGCCGTCATCCTCTTTGGGTGTGTCCACAATATACGCGTCGTATGTGGAGGTGGCCGTCCAACGTCTGGTAAACGGCGGGTCTTGGCCTTGTGCGTCTCCGGCATCGTCGTCCATGTCGTCGATGTCTTCGGAGGTGTAATCCAGCATGTCTGATAAGTCCTCGGCGGTGGCTATGAAGTGGGTGGTGGGTGGGACGTAAAATTCCCTACTCTCAGCCCCTAGTCCGGGCTAGGCATAGTTCGGAGGTTATTCCTCTGTAATGGCGAGGGACCGCATCAAGTCTAGAGTCTCGTTTAAGAGCGAGGATTGGACAGGGAAATGAGAGTCCGCGGGGATGGCTAGGGAAACGCCTCCTGGCCACGCTTGCTGGCCGCGGGCTTCGAGAGTTCGGAGCTAGAGTCCGGAGGCGAGTCCGGCCTGAAAGGACCGATATAGTTGACTAGAGGGGGGTGAATAGGCAACTAACAATTTTTAGCTTTTCTTTAACAATTTAAACTTTGCTTCAAAGTAGGTTGTCTAGATATGCAACTAGGTGAGCAACCTATATGATGAAACAACAACAAGCACTCAAGCAAGCAAGTGATGCAACACAAAGTAAGCTTGCATAAGTAAAGGTACGAGATAACCAAGAGTGGAGCCAGTGGAGACGAGGATGTGTTACCGAAGTTCCTTCCCTTCGAGAGGAAGTATGTGTCCGTTGGAGTGGTGTGGAGGCACAATGCTCCCCAAGAAGCCACTAGGGCCACCGTATTCTCCTCACGCCCTCACACAATGCGAGACGCCGTGATTCCACTATTGGTGCCCTTGGAGGCGGCGACCGAACCTTTACAAACAAGGTTGGGGCAATCTCCACAACTTAATTGGAGTCTCCCGAGGACACCATGAAGCTTCACCACAATGGACTATGGCTCCGCGGTGACCTCAACCGTCTAGGGTGCTCAAACACCCAAGAATAACAAGATCCGCAAGGGATTAGTGGGGGAATCAAATTTCTCTTGGTGGAAGTGTAGATCGGAGTGTTCTCAACCAATCCCTAGAAAATCAACAAGTTTGATTGGCTAGGGAGAGAGATCGGGCAAAAATGGAGCTTGGAGCAACAATGGAGCTCAGGGATGGATGAGGTAGTCAAATCGGAGAAGAAGACTCCCCTTTTATAGTGATAGGACAAATCCAACCGTTATCCACTTACTCAGCCCGCGACGCGCAGTACTACTGCACCAGGCAAGCGGTACTACCGCAATGGCATGTGGTACAACCGCAGGGCACCGCGATACTACTGCATGCGCGGCAGGAGCTAGGCCAGCCCTGATGCATTGAAGCAGAGAGCGGTAGAACCGCCGGAGCGGTACTACCGCTCCCCCTTGCGGTACTACCACTAGGCAGGGTTTGTATAGGCTGGGAAGGCATGGACATATAAAAATACATCCGTGGCTACATCCGCTCAGTTCCGATCTATGCAAAAATCCAATGCAGTACTACTGCGAACCTAGAGCCGTACTACCGCGTAGGGCGCGGATGTAAAAAATTACATCTGCCCCAACTTCCGCTCATGCTGTTGTGCCTGGACAGAGGCCACGGTACTACTGCGCCCTGATAACCCACAAGTATAGGGGATCGCAATAGTTTTCGAGGGTAGAGTATTCAACCCAAATTTATTGATTCGACACAAGGGGAGCCAAAGAATATTCTCAAGTATTAACAGTTGAGTTGTCAATTCAACCGCACCTGAAAGACTTAATATCTGCAGCAAAGTATTTAGTAGAAAAGTAATATGGAAGTAGCGGTAACGGTGGCAAAAGTAACAGTAGTAGTTTTTCTAGGGATTGTAACAGTGGCAACGGAAAAGTAAGTAAGCAAAGATCAATATGTGAAAAGCTCGTAGGCAATGGATTAGTGATGGATAATTATGTCGGGTGTGATTCCTCATGCAACAATTATAACATATGATGACACAGAACTAGCTCCAGTTCATCAATGTAATGTAGGCATGTATTCCGAATATAGACATACATGCTTATGGAAAAGAACTTGCATGACATCTTTTGTCCTATCCTCCCATGGCAGTGAGGTCCTATTGGAAACTAAGGGATATTAAGGCCTCCTTTTAATAGAGTACCGGACCAAAGCATTAACACTTAGTGAATACATGAACTCCTCAAACTATAGTCATCACCGGGAGTGGTCCTGATTATTGTCACTTCGGGGTTACCGGATCATAACACATAGTAGGTGACTATTGACCTGCAAAAAAGAATCAAGAACTCACATATATTCATGAAAACATGATAGGTTCAGATCTGAAATCATGGCACTTAGGCCCTAGTGACAAGCATTGAGCATAGCAAAGTCATAGCAACATCAATCTTAGAACATAATGGATACTAGGGATCAAACCCTAACAAAACTAACTCGATTACATGATAAATCTCATCGAACCCATCACCGTCCAGTAAGCCTACGATGGGATTACTCACGCATGGTGGTGAGCATCATGAAATTGGTGATGGAGGAAGGTTGATGATGACGATGGCGACGGATTCCCCACTATGGAGCCCCGAACAGACTCCAGATCAGCCCTCCCGATAGAGATTAGGGCTTGGCGATGGCTCCGTATCGTAAAACGCGATGAATCCTTTTCTATGGTTTTTTCTCCCCGAACATGAATATATAGAGTTGGAGTTGACGTCGATGGAGCCTTAGGGGGCCCACGAGGTAGGGGGCGTGCCCCAAGGGGGCGCCCTGCACCCTTGTGGACAGGGTGTGGGCCCCCTGGTGTTGATTCTTTCGCTAGTATTTTTTATTTATTCCAAAACATGTCTTCGTTGATTTTCAGGTCATTCTGAGAACTTTTATTTCTGCACAAAAATAACACCATTGCAATTCTGCTGAAAACAACGTCAGTCCGGGTTAGTTCCATTCAAATCATGCAAGTTAGAGTCCAAAACAAGGTCAAAAGTGTTTGGAAAAGTAGATACGTTGGAGTCGTATCAACTCCCCCAAGCTTAAACATTTTCTTGTCCTCAAGCAATTTAGTTGACAAACTGAAAGTGATAAAGAAAAACTTTTACAAACTCTGTTTGATCTTGTTGTTGCAAATATGTAAAGCCAACATTCAAGTTTTCGGCAAAGATTATGAAGTAACCAGATTCAAAATAACATTTAGGTCTCATGTTTACTCATATCAATGGCATAATCAACTAGCGAGCAATAATAATAAATCTCGGATGACAACACTTTCTCAAAACAATCATAATATGATATAACAAGATGGTATCTCGCTAGCCTTTGTGAGACCGCAAAACATAAATGAGAGCACCTCTGAAGCTCAAGGACCGACTAAACATTGTAATTCATGGTAAAAGAGGTCCAATCAGAGTCATACTCAATGTAAATTAATAGTAATGCATGCACAAGATAGCGGTGCTCTCCAACTGGTGCTTTTTAATAAGAGGATGATGACTCAACATAAAAGTAAATAGATAGGCCCTTCTCAGAGGGAATCAGGGATTTGTAGAGGCGCCAGAGCTCAAGTTTTGAGACAAAGATAAGTAATATTTTGAGTGGCATACTTTCATTGTCAACATAAAAACCAAGAGATCTCGATATCTTCCATGCTACACACATTATAGGCGGTTCCCAAACAGAACGGTAAAGTTTATACTCCCCCACCACCAACAAACATCAATCCATGGCTTGTCCGAAACAACGGGTGCCTCCAACTAACAACAATCTTGGGGGAGTTTTGTTTGCAAATATTTTAATTTAAGCATGGGACTGGGCATCCCGGTTACCAGCCATTTTCTCATGAATGATGAGCGGAGTCCACTCATCTTGAGAATAACCCACCTAGTATGGAAGATATAGACAACCCTAGTTGATACATGAGCTATTCGAGCATACAAAACATAATTTCATTTGAAGGTTTAGAGTTTGGCACGTGCAAATTTACTTGGAATGGCAGGTAGATACCGCTTATAGGAAGGTAGGTGGACTCATATGGAATAAGTATGGGGTTTATGGAAGTGGATGCACAAGCAGTATTCCCGCTTAGTATAAGTGGATGCTAGAAAAAGACTGGGAAGCGACCAACTAGAGAGCGACAACAGTCACGAACATGCATTAAAATTAATCAACGCTGAGTGCAAGCATGAGTAGGATATAATTCACCATGAACATAAATATCGTGGAGGCTATGTTGATTTTGTTTCAACTACATGCGTGAACATGTGCCAAGTCAAGCCACTCGAATCGTTCAAAGGAGGATACCCTCCTATCATACAACATCACAGCCATTTTAATAGCATGTTGGCATGCAAGGTAAACCATTATAAACTCCTGGCTGATTAAGCATGGCATGAGCAACTATAATCTCTAATTGTCATTGCAAACATGTTTCATTCATAATAGGCTGAATCAGGAATGATGAACTAATCATATTTACGAAAACAAGATAGGTCGAGTTCATACCAGCTTTTCTCATCTCAATCAGTCCATCATATATCATCATTATTTCCTTTCACTTGCATGACCGAATGGTGTGGATAATAATAATAGTGCACGTGCATTGGACTAAGCTAGAATTTGCAAGCATTTAATACACGGGAGAAGACAATGTAATATGGGCTCTTGGTTAGATCAACAATAATGCATATGAGAGCCACTCAATATTTTTATCATGGTCTTCTCCTCTCGACCCCCAAAGAAAAGAAAGAAAACTATTTACATGGGAAAGCTCCCAACAAGCCAAAGAAGAACGAGAAATCCGTTTTGGGTTTTCTTTTAGTTACTACTACTACAAGCATTGAAAGTAAACTAGCTAAAAGCTACAAGTATTTTTTTGTTTTTATTAAGGTTTTTCAGACACACAAGAAGAATGCTGGAAAATAAAATAAACTAGCATGGATAGTACAATGAAAAAGTATGAGCACCAACAATGGGCGTGTGAACATGAATGTAATGTCGGTGAGAAATACGTACTCCCCCAAGCTTAGGCTTTTGGCCTAAGTTGGTCTATGGCCATTGCTGGCCTGGTGGATATCCAAAGTTATAGCTGGGTCGTACTGAGATGCAGCAGCTACTGCCTGACGAGCTGCAGCTTGGAGGCAAGCTGCCTCTGTCCTCCTCTCATATTCGTTTGCTTCCTCCCTGGTTATAACATATCTCCCTTTTTCCTGAAAGTCAAAGAAAGTAGGAGCAGGGAGGGCAACATGGACAGTGCGCCGTCTGTCAAAGATTAGTCTGTACTAGAGGAACTGTTCATTCCTCTCAACAAACTGATGGCGACCATAGCATTATAATGTAGATAAGCATGAGGGAATTCCATATCATTTCCATGTATGGGTATATTAAGATAATTAGCTACACGAGTTGCATAAATTCCACCAAACAAATCTCCACTTATACTGTTGTGATGCAACCTTCGTGCAACAATGGCCCCCAAGTTATATTGTTTATCACCTAATACTGCATTCTTGAGGACACTAAGATCTGGAACACACATGTGACAAGCCTCATCTTTACCGTTAATGCATCTACCAATGAAGAGAGCCAAATAATGTATGGAAGGGAAATGAATGCTCCCTATGGTAGCTTGTGTGATTTCCCTAGATTCCCCCACAGTAATACTAGCAAGAAAGTCTCTATATTCAGATTTGCGAGGTTCACTAGCATTGCCCCACTGCAGGAGTTTACAAGCAATATTAAAATCTTCTAAGTCCATGGTATATGATTTATCATAAATATCAAATAAAATAGTGTGAGAATTGCGCGAGGATGTAAATTTAAACCTTCCCACAAAGGAATCAGTTAGGCAGCGGTACTGCCGGCACTTATCTGACATGAAGTCCTCAAGATCAGCATTACGCATATACACGTCAAATTCATCCTTGATGCCTGCTTGGACTATAAACTCCTCTGACGGCCATTCACAAGGCCGCACTTGGGCTTCCCTCGGTGGTTCATCGTTCGGCTCATGTATCGCGAGCCTCGGTCCTTGCTTCCTTGAGGAATCACCTTGGTACAATTTCCTAAACATTTTTCTTCCTTTGAAAAATTTCTGAAATTTTTAGTGACTCAAAATAAAAGTGAAACAAACTCAACAAGATTGATGGCAACTACTCCTACAAGTGCCTAGAGGCCATATCATGCATTAGAACTACTTGGGACCATATAAATTTGACATGCAAGCTCAAGAACAGGGTCACCTTAGCAGCAAAAATTTACAATAAATAAAGCACTAGAACAAAAACTAATTGGACCATTGGAGGAGTCACATACCGAAGAACAATCCCCCAAATCAGTTTTGTGAATGGAGCTTTGAGCTAGGAGATCGAAAATGACAGCAAGATGAGCTAGAACTCAGGTTTGAGTTGTGGGATGATTTTTTCTAGAGGAAGACAAAGTGTGTGGGTGCTGGAATAAGTGGAGGGGCCCATGTGGGGTCCACGAGGTAGGGGGTGCGCCCCAGGGGGTGGGCGCGCCCTGGACCCTCGTGGCCAGGTGGTGTGGCCCCCTGGTGTGTTCTTAGTGCCAATAATTCTTAAATATTCAACAAAAAACATATTTCATTTTCAGGATATTGGGAGAACTTTAATTTTCAGGGTATTTTTTATTGCAAGATAATTCAGAAAACAGACAGAAATTATTATTTTTTCTTTATTTAATCTAAATAACAGAAAGTAAAAGACGGGTACAGAGAGTTGTGCTTTCTAACTTCATCCATCTCATGCTCATCAAAGGGGATCCACTAACAAGGTTGATCAAGTCTTGTTAACGAACTCTTTTCGAATAACATGAAACCGAAGAATTTTTGAATAACACTAAGTTACCTCAACGGGGATATGCATGTCCCCAACAATAAGAATATCATATGTCTTCTTGACAGTAGGGAGAGGAAATTCAAAACCTCTGATAGTTATCGTTGAAAATTTTCCAATAGAATTGATACTATTGACTTGAGGCCGTTTCCTCGGAAAGTGTACCGTATGCTCATTACCATTAACATGAAAAGTGCCATTGCCTTTGTTGCAATCAATAACAGCCCCTGCAGTATTCAAAAAGGGTCTACCAAGGATAATCGACATACTATCGTCCTCGGGAATATCAAGAATAACAAAGTTTGTTAAAATAGTAACGTTTGCTACCAGGACAGGCACATCCTCACAAATACCGACAGGTATAGCAGTTGATTTATCGGCCATTTGCAAAGATATTTCAGTAGGTCTCAACTTATTCAAATCAAGTCAACGATATAAAGAGAGAGGCATAACACTAACACCGGCTCCAAGATCACCTAAAGAAGTTTTAACATAGTTTCTTTTAATGGAGCATGGTATAGTTGGTACTCCTGGATCTCCTAATTTCTTTGGTATTCCACCTCTAAAGTTATAATTGGCAAGCATGGTGGAAATTTGAGCTTTGGGTATCTTCCTTTTATTTGCAACAATATCTTTCATATACTTAGCATAAGGATTCATTTTAAGCATATCAGTCAAACGCATACGCAAAAAGATAGGCCTAATCATTTCAGCAAAGAGCTCAAAATCCTCATCATCCTTTTTCTTGGATGGTTTAGGAGGAAAAGGCATGGGTTTCTAAACCCATGGTTCTCTTTCTTTACCGTGCTTCCTAACAACGAAGTCTCTCTTATCATAACGTTGATTCTTTGATTGTGGGTTATCAAGATCAACAGCAGGTCCAATCTCTACATCATTGTTATTGCTAGGTTGAGCATCAACATGAACATCATCATTAACATTATCACTAGGTTCATGTTCATTACCTGATTGTGTTTCAGCATCAGAAATAGAAATATCATTGGGATTCTCAGGTGTGTCAACAACAGGTTCACTAGAAGCATGCAAAGTCCTATCATTTTTCTTTTTCTTCTTTTTAGAAGGATTAGGTGTATCAATAATAGTTCTCTGAGAATCTTGCTCAACTCTCTTAGGGTGGCCCTCAATATACAAAGGTTCTTGAGTCATTTTACCCCCTCTAGTCACAACTCTAACATCATTATCATTTTTCTTATTATTTAATTCATTGAGCAAATCATCTTGTGCTTTAAGAACTTGTTCTACATGAGTGGTAACCATAGAAGCATCTTTACTAATAAGTTTAAGTTCACCTTTAACTCTAGACCTATAATCACTCAAGTGTTCAATCATATAAGCATTACGTTTCAATTGTCTACCAACGTAAGCATTGAAGTCTTCTTGTTTAACAATAAAATTATCAAACTCATCCAAGCATTGGCTAGCAAACTTAGTAGAGGGGATTTCAACCTTATTAAATCTATAGAGAGAATTTACCTTTACTACCTGTGTCGGGTTATCAAGACCATGTATTTCTTCAATGGTGGTGAATTCTTAACATCTTCAACTTTAATACCCTTTTCTTTCATAGATTTCTTTGCCTCTTGCATATCTTCAGGACTGAGAAATAGTATACCCCTTTTCTTCGAAGTTGGCTTAGGAGTTGGTTCAGGAAGTGTCTAATCATTATCATTACTCAACATATTATTCAATAGCAATTCAGCTTGATCAACAATCCTTTCCCTGAAAACACAACCTGCACAACTATCCAGGTGGTCTCTGGAAGCATCGGTTAGTAATTGGAGAAGCCTCCTCCATTATAAAAGATATCAAGTATTTCATTTTTCTTAAGAGGATGATCAGGCAAAGCATTAAGTAATTGGAGAAGCCTCCCCCAAGCTTGTGGGAGACTCTCTTCTTCAATTTGCACAAAATTATATATTTCCCTTAAGCCAGCTTGTTTCTTATGAGCGGGGAAATATTTAGCAGGGAAGTAATAAATCATATCCTGGGGACTATGCACACAACCAGGATCAAGAGAATTAAACCATATTTTTAGCATCACCCTTTAACGAGAACAGAAATAACTTAAGGATATAGTAGTAACGAATTTTTTCCTCATTAGTGAACAGGGTGGCTATATCATTTAATTTAGTAAGATGTGCCACAACAGTTTCAGATTCATAGCCATAAAATGGATCAGATTCAACCAAAGTAATTATCTCAGGATCGATAGAGAAATCATAATCCTTATCAGAAATACAGATAGGTGAAGTAGCAAAAGCAGGGTCTTATTTCATTCTAGCATTCAAAGATTTTTCTTTCAGCTTAGCTAACAATTTCCTAAGATCATATCTATCATTGCAAGCAAAACGATCTCTAGTAGTTTCTTCATCCATAACATAACCCTCAGGCACATCAGGCAATTCATATCTAGGGGGAGAATCTTCATCATCACTTTTGTCAATGTTATCAGTTTCAATAATTTCATTCTCTCTAACCCTAGCAAGTTGTTCATCAAGAAATTCACCTAATGGCAAAGTATTATCAAGCATAGAAGTAGTTTCATCATAAGCATCATGCATAGCAGAAGTGGCATCATCAATAACATGAGACATATCAGAATCAATAGCAGGTGTAGGTGTCGCAAGTTTACTCAAAACAGAAGGTGAATCAAGTGCAGAGCTAGATGGAAGTTCCTTACCCCACCCCCACCCCCCTCGTAGTTGAGGGAAAAATCTTGGTTCTTTCATCTTTCAAGTTCCTCATAGTGATCAACAGATATAAATCCCAAGTGACTCAAAGAATAGAGCTGTGCTCCCTGGCAACGGCGCCAGAAAATAATCTTGATAACCCACAACTATAGGGGATCGCAACAGTTTTCGAGGGTAGAGTATTCAACCCAAATTTATTGATTCGACACAAGGGGAGCCAAAGAATATTCCCAAGTATTAAAAGTTGAGTTGTCAATTCAAGCGCACCTGAAAGACTTAATATCTGCAACAAAGTATTTAGTAGCAAAGTAATATGGAAGTAGCGGTAACGGTGGCAAAAGTAATAGTTATAGTTTTTGTAATGATTGTAACAGTGGCAACGGGAAAGTAAGTAAGCAAAGATCAATATGTGGAAAGCTTGTAGGCAATGGATCACTGATGGATAATTATGTCGGATGTGATTCCTCATGTAACAGTTATAACATAGGGTGACACAGAACTAGCTCTAGTTCATCAATGTAATGTAGGCATGTATTCCGAATATAGTCATACGTGCTTATGGAAAATAACATGCATGACATCTTTTTTCCTACCCTCCCGTGGCAGCGGGGTCCTATTGGAAACTAAGGGATATTAAGGCCTCCTTTCAATAGAGTACCGGACCAAAGCATTAACACTTAGTGAATACATGAACTCCTCAAACTATAGTCATCACCGGGAGTGGTCCCGATTATTGTCACTTCAGGGTTACCGGATCATAAAACATAGTATGTGACTATTGACTTGCAACATAGGATCAAGAACTCACATATGTTCATGAAAACATAATAGGTTCAGATTTGAAATCATGGCACTCGGGCCCTAGTGACAAGCATTAAAAGAGCAAAGTCATAGCAACATCAATCTTAGAACATAATGGATACTAGGGATCAAACCATAACAAAACTAACTCGATTACATGATAAATCTCATCCAACCCATCACCGTCCAGCAAGCCTATGATGGGATTACTCACGAACGGCGGTGAGCATCACGAAATTTGTGACAGAGGAAGGTTGATGATGATGATGGCGATGGATTCCCCTCTCCGGAGCCCCGAACGGACTCCAGATCAGCCCTCCCGAGAGAGATTAGGGCTTGGCGGCGGCTCCATATCGTAAAACGCAATGAATCCTTCTCTCTGATTCTTTTCTCCCTGAACGTGAATATATAGAGTTGGAGTTGACGTCGGTGGAACCTCTGGGGGCCCACGAGGCAGGGGCGCGCCCCAGGGGGGCGCCCTGCACCCTCGTGGACAGGGTGTGGGGCCCCTGGTGTTGATTCTTTTGCCAGTATTTTTTATTTATTCCAAAACATGTCTCCGTTGATTTCAGGTCATTCCGAGAACTTTTATTTCTGCACAAAAATAACACCATGGCAATTCTGCTGAAAACATCGTCAGTCTAGGTTAGTTCCATTCAAATCATGCAAGTTAGAGTCCAAAACATGGTCAAAAGTATTTGGAAAAGTATATACGTTGGAGACATATCATGCCCTGTGAGCAGTACTACCGCGACCGTGGCCGGTACTACCGTGAGCCTCTGCAGAACTACCGCTCCCATTAGCAGTACTACTGCATGCCCCAGCACAACCAACACTTGGAGTCCTTCATTTTGCAGAGATACGGATAAAGGGAGGATGCTCCAAAGAGCCAAAGGAAAGGTGGTGCAAAAAGAACAGACATGTACGTGATGATTCCACCCAAACCTTTCCAGAGCAGACCCCCTCTTAATAGTACGGCTTTCCTACGACTCAAATCCACCGAAAAGAAACGTAGGGAGAACTCCGTCTTCACTAGACTCCAAGGGGCAATAAATCGTCTGGTGCCTAAACATGAGATATCTGAAATACTCAATGCACACGATTAGTCTGTAAAAGCATTGTCATCAATCACCAAAACCACTTAGGGATAAATATGCCCTTACAATCTCCCCCTCTTTGGTGGATTGATGATAATATGGGATTTGCACATAGGAAAATAAAACGAAACATAGGCAAACCCAACATCTATAAAATATCGACGGGCTCCCCCTAGATGTGTGCTCTCTAAAGAAATGTTTTGGACTGCACGGCACACATACTAGGATCAACACTCCCCCTATATTTTATAGACGAGGCATATCTTGCAACAAAATAACTAACACTAAGCATGGGGACAAGATAATAAAAATGAGCATAAAGTAATGATAGCACAAGACAAACTAAGCTCACAAACTACTAAGAAAACTACATAACATGATAAGACAATAAGATACGCTGAGGACATAGGTCTTACACCAAATGATAGTCTCCCAGATCCAGACGAAACCAAACACAAACCAACAAGCAAAAGCAAACGAAGTTCAACTGGGCGAAAGCAAAGAGAAAGACACAACGACACACAACTCACAAATCCTACTCTCTCTCTCCCTTTGGCATCGAGACACCAAAAAGGCAGAGAGGACACCTACGACACATGTGGTAGCTCAAGCTGAAGCGATCACTCGTCACGCTCCTCATCGGTCTTGGCAGGGGGGATGGTCTCCTCCTCAGATTCAGTCCACTGGTAGCCCTGCTTCGCCATCCATTCAGCCTCTAGGGTGATGTGCTTCTCAGAACCGCTTGATACCTACTCACCAAACATCCTCAAGATCCTCTTGTCGCGCCAGCGACTCTCCTTCTGAGCAACATGAGACCGGTACTGGCCCTTGGCCTGCATGTATAAAAGAGCCTTCATCTTGTTCTTCAGCCTCTCAGCCGTAGAGGGCTCAGACGATGGAGGCGAGTATTGACGACCCACAAGTATAGGGGATCTATCGTAATCCTTTCGATAAGTAAGAGTGTCGAACCCAACGAGGAGCAGAAGGAAATGATAAGAAGTTTTCAGTAAGGTATTCTCTGTAAGCACTGAAATTATCGGTAACAAATAGTTTTGTGATAAGGTAATTTCTAACGGGTAACAAGTAATAAAAGTAAATAAGGTGCATCAAGAGGCCCAATCCTTTTTGTAGCAAAGGACAAGCCTGGACAAACTATTATATAAATGAAAGCACTCCCGAGGACACATGGGAATTATCGTCAAGCTAGTTTTCATCACGTTCATATGATTCGCGTTCGGTACTTTGATAATTTGATATGTGGGTGGACCGGTGGTTGGGTACTGCCCTTCCTTGGACAAGCATCCCACTTATGATTAACCCTCTTGCAAGAATCCGCAACTACAAAAGAAGTATTAAGGTAAACTTAACCATAGCATGAAACATATGGATCCAAATCAGCCCCTTATGAAGCAACTCATAAACTAGGGTTTAAGCTTCTGTCACTCTAGCAACCCATCATCTACTTATTACTTCCCAATGCCTTCCCCTAGGCCCAAACAATGGTGAGGTGTCATGTAGTCGATGTTCACATGACACCACTAGAGGAGAGACAACATACATCTCATCAAAATATCGAACGAATACCAAATTCACATGACTACTTATAGCAAGACTTCTCCCATGTCCTCAGGAACAAATGTAACTACTCACAAATCATATTCATGTTCATAATCAGAGGGGTATTAATATGCATAAAGTATCTGAACATATGATATTCCACCGAATAAACCAACTAGCATCAACTAAAAGGAGTAATCAACACTACTAGTAACCCACAGGTACCAATATGAGGTTTTGAGACAAAGATTGGATACAAGATATGAACTAGGGTTTGAGATGAGATGGTGCTGGTGAAGATGTTGATGGAGATTGACCCCCTCTCGATGAGAGGATCGATGGTGATGACGATGGTGATGATTTCCCCCTCCCGGAGGGATGTTTCTCCGACAGAACAGCTCCGCCGGAGCCCTAGATTGATTCCACCAAGGTTCCACCTCGTGGCGGCGGAGTTTTGCCCCATGAGCTTGCTTATGATTTTTTCTCGGACGAAAGACTTCATATAGCAGAAGATGGGCACAGAAGGCCTGCCAGAGGGCCCATGAGACAGGGGGCGCACCCCCCACCCTCGTGGCCAGGGTGTGGGCCCCCTCTGGTTAATTCTTTCGCCTGTATTTTTTATATATTCCAAAACATTCTCCCGTGAAGTTTTAGGAATTTTGAAGCTGTGCAGAATAGGTCTCCAATATTTGCTCCTTTTCCAGCCCAGAATTCCAGCTGCCGGCATTGTCCCTCTTCATGTAAACCTTGTAAAATAAGAGAGAATAGGCATAAGTATTGTGACATTATGTGTAATAACAGCCCATAATGCAATAAATATTGATATAAAAGCATGATGCAAAATGGACGTATCAACTCCCCCAAGCTTAGACCTCGCTTGTCCTCAAGCGGAAGCCGATAACGAAAAATATGTCCACATGTTCAGAGATGGAGGTGTCGATAAAACAAAATACGGACATGAGGGCATCATGATCATTCTTATAACAGCAACATATATATATATATTGTCATATGATTTCTTATGATAAAGTAACAATTCATTCACAATTTCAAGTATGAATCAGAAACTTCATTGAAAACTAACAAACTGTAATCTCAGTCATTGAAGCAATTGCAATTTATCATAACATCGGAAAGAGTCAATATAAGAGCTTTTGAGCAAGTGCACATACTCAACTATCATTTAGTCTTTCACAATTGCTAACACTCACGCAATATTTATGGGTATGAAGTTTTAATCGGACACAGAGAAACATAGGGGCTTACAGTTTTGCCTCCCAACCTTTTACCTCAAGGGTAATGTCAACAATAATAGTTCTTGAAAACTCACATGCAATTAGCTATATGTATCAGGATCTTTCCAACACACAGTGCTTGCCAAAGGATAAAATGTAAAAAGGAAAGGTGAAAATCACCATGACTCTTGTATAAAGTATAAGACAAGGATAAAAGATAGGCCCTTCGCAGAGGGAAGCACAGGTTGTCATGTGATTTTATGGTTGGATGCATGAAATCTTAACGCAAAAGAACATCACTTTATATTGCCACTTGTGATATGGACTTTTATTATGAAGTCCGTCGCTTTTATTTCTTCCACATCACAAGATCGTATAAAGCATATTTTCTCCACACTAATAAATCATACATATTTAGAGAGCAATTTTTATTGCTTGCAACAATAACATCTTACTTGAAGGATCTTACTGAATCCATAGGTAGATATGGTGGACTCTCATGGAAAAACTGGGTTTAAGGATATTTGGAAGCACAAGTTGATGTAGGGTAGAACCCTAATTGGCCGATCTTTCATGAAAGGAGCGGATCCCGCAATGAACATGAAGAACACGAGGAGGGAAACGAGGGTAAACACAGGGAAAACACAAGAGAGAGACACTCAAACCGACAAGAATGATCACACAAGTGCTAGATCCTCGAAACACGATAGGACATACAAGCTCCAAAGTCAACAACGGACGGTACACGGTAGCCGGTTCTTCTCCAAAGTAGGTGTTGAGTTCTTCCCTAAAAGGGCTCTTGAATCCGCTTGGGGGATCTTCTCCGGTAGAGGCTCGAATCTCCGAGGAGAAGGTAACCAAGTGGATGAGCAAAGCTCTCACACAAAATATGAGCTAATCCTTTGCTAACCCTAGCTAGAAGAATATGAGTTCTATATATAGTCTTAGTGCAAAAGAGGGGGGCGAAGGGGTACATGGGCTGCGGCCCAACATGAAACAACACACAGGCGTCAGACGTCCGGGAGTCACCGGTCGTCCGGAGGCTCGCGAGGGTCCGGACGTCCGGTGCCTATCGGACGTCCATAGATTCGGCTCGGGTGGTCTTCGATCGGATGTCCGGTCGGGGTTGGATGTCCGGGCGTCGGTCGTCCGTTGGACTCCGGAAATCCGTAGATTTGGCTCGGGTGCGTTGGCATCGGTCGTCCGGAGAGGGCTGGATGACCGGAGCCTGGAGATTGTCGGACGTCCGGTCCTGGCCAGTCGTCCGGAGCCTGTAGCTTCTTCTTCATCACTTCTTCTTCTCCGTCTTCACGTCCATCTTCCTCTTCTTCTTCTTCTCCTTGCTCCTTAGCTTCTCCATGATACCTGAGTATGCACAAAGTGTCCGTATGAGGTAGTAGCCATGTCTCATGTGCATCAAAATGGAAATGTGGGAGGAGAGATGTCACGTCAGTTTCAAGAGCTCTTGCACATGCTCGTGTCATGGGTCCTCTAGGCACTTGGTGAGACGATGGTAGGTCCATGGGGATGACCTTGGGATGCTCCGCATCATCTCCCCTCCCTTGGGGAAGATCCATCCTCAGATCAAATTCTTCATCACCATGGTAGGGAGAGAGATCTTTGACGTTGAAGATGTCGCTCACGGAGTACTTGTCGCGTGGAATGTCGATCTTGTAGGCGTTGTCGTTGTAGCATGCAAGCACCTTGAAGGGTTCATCCGCTCGTGATCGAAGCTTGGACTTGCGTTCTTGTGGAAAGCGGTCCTTGCGAAGGTGTAGCCACACGAGATCACCAATGTTGAATACCATGGGGTGCTTGTTGATGCTGAGCTTGGTCTCAAGTTGTTTTACTTGGCGCTCGATAGTATGTCTTGTATCTTTATGCACCTTCTTGAGATGAGTGACACGTGCACTTGCATCCAAATTGATGCGCTCTTGGAGTGGTAGAGGGAGAATGTCCAATGGGGACAAAGGGTTGAATCCGTAGACGACCTCGAAGGGGGATTTGCCGGTTGTTGAGTGTCTTGCTTGGTTATAGGCGAACTCGGTGCTAGGTAGGCACTCCTCCCACTCCTTGATGTTCTTCTTGATGAGTACACGAAGTAGAGCGGAGAGTGTGCGGTTGGTAACTTCCGTTTGGCCGTCGGTTTGTGGATGATACGCCATGGAGAAGAGTACCTTGATTCCGAGCTTGGTGCATAGGGTCTTCCAAAAGTAGCTAAGGAACTTGACGCCGCGGTCCGAGATGATCGTCTTTGGCACTCTGTGTAGACACAATATTTCCCTACAAAAGAGAGTAGCAACATGTGAAACATCGTCTATCTTGTTGCAAGGAATGAAATGTGCCACTTTTGAGAAACGGTCCACAACTACAAATACCGAATTCTTCCCATTTCTATTCCTAGGCAAACCAAGTACAAAGTCCATGCTAATGTCTTCCCATGGTTGATATGGAATTGGTAGAGGCATATAAAGGCCATGGGATTGAGCTTTGGACTTAGCTTTGCGACATGTAGAGCATCGGTTGGTGAAGCGGTTGACGTCACGAAACATCTTGGGCCAATAGTAGTTCCTTGAGAGCATAGCGAACGTCTTGTCGCATCCAAAATGTCCCATTAAGCCTCCTCCATGAGATTCCTGCAAAAGCAACAAACAAAGAGAAGACTCGGGGATGCAAAGTTTGTTAGCTCTCGTAAGATATCCATCTATGATGTAATAGCGTTCCCAAGAGGTGTGCGTCAAACACTTGGCATAAGGAGTAGCAAAAGTAGGATCATGCTCATACAAGTCTTTTATGTGCTCAAACCCAATGACATCCAATTCAAGTTGAGTAACAAGCATGCATATGTGGGAAAGGGCATCCGCCATAATGTTTTCCTTACCCTTAATGTACTTGATGACATAAGGAAAAGACTCAATAAATTCACTCCATTTAGCATAATGCTTGTTCAACTTGGTTTGGCCCTTAAGATACTTGAGCGTTTCATGATCGGTATGAATGATAAATTCATGAGGGCGAAGATAGTGTTCCCATTCATGCAAAACGCGGACTAAAGCATAGAGCTCTTTGTCATAGATGGGGTAATTGAATTGCGTGGCAGAGAGTTTCTCACTAAAGTAAGCTATGGGGCGCTTCTGTTGCGTTAACACACCTCCTATGCCATTACCGCTAGCATCGCATTGAATCTCAAAGGGTCTTTCAAAGTTGGGTAATGCAAGCACGGGAGCATGAGTAAGCAAATTCTTAAGCTCATTGAAAGCGGTATCTTGGGATGGTCCCCAAACAAAAGGCGCATTCTTCTTGCTCAAAGCATGCAAAGGTGAAGCAATGGTGCTAAAATCTTTCACAAAGCGATGATAGAAACCCACAAGGCCAAGAAAGCTACGCACTTGTTGCAAATTGGTTGGTTGTGGCCAAGTATTAATAGCATTGATCTTGGACTCATCAACATGAACACCCTTAGAAGATACAAAAAAACCCAAGAAAAGGAGCTTGTCAATGCCAAAAAGGCATTTCTCCATATTAGCATAGAGACGCTCTTTTCGAAGAGTTTGTAAAACGGTTCAGACATGGGTGACATGCTCTTTGAGAGACTTGCTAAAAACAAGGATATCATCAAAGTAGACCACAACAAACACACCAATGTAAGGGCGAAAGACATGATTCATAAGGCGCATAAAAGTACCTGGTGCCTCCGATAGACCCATAGGCATAACTAACCACTCATACAACCTTAACTTGGTTTTGAAAACAGTTTTCCATTCATCACCCTCTTGTATGCGGATTTGATAGTAACCACTTTTAAGATCGATTTTTGAAAAGATAGTGGCACCACTAACTTCATCAAGCATATCATCAAGGCATGGGATGGGATACCTATAACGAACGGTGATAGCATTGATAGGTCTACAATTGGAGCACATGCGAAAGCTACCATCTCGTTTTGGCACAAGAATGACCGGGACGGCACAAGGCTCAAACTTTCACGCACATGTCCATGGTCTATGAGATGCTTTACTTGCCTTTGTATTTCTTTGGTTTCTTCGGGGTTGACGCGGTAGGAAGCTTTGCTCGGAAGCGGTGCTCCTAGGATAAGGTCGATGTGGTGCTCAATGCCTCGTAGGGGAGGTAGTCCTGGAGGTAGCTCGTCGGGGAAAACATCATCAAATTCCTGCAAAAGAGAAGACACCACTAGAGGAAGAGTGTGAGAGGTGTTAGCTTGTGGTGCATTGTCCTTGCACAAAAGGACGTAGTGTAGGATACTAGATGGGTTCTCACACACTCCTCTTATCTCACTTTTGGTGGCAAATAGGATTAAGTTTTTTTGTCGCTCATCATGGAGGCGCTCGATTTGGGCTTGAGGCGCTCACTCTCTTTTTGGTGGCTCGCTCTCTCACTATTCTCTCCATGATGGGTGGCTTGCTTGTCGGTGATCACTTGGCTTGGAGACATGGGACGAAGTACATACTCCTTGCCCTTCATCTTGAAGATGTAGTGGTTCGTTCGACCGTTGTGGATGACTCCTCTATAAAATTGCCATGGGCGTCCAAGGAGGAGGTGGCAAACGGTCATTGGAACGACGTCGCACTCCAAAGTGTCTTCGTAGGCGCCAATTTTGAAGGAGACTTTTACTCGATGCTCGACTTGGATAGTGCCGGAGTCGCTAAGCCATTGCACTTTGTATGGATGTGGGTTCTTCGTCTTGGGCAATTGGAGCTTGGAGCAAAGTTCTTCACTTGCGAGGTTATGACAACTCCCTCCATCGATGATGACCTTGACGGACCGTCCATTGATGCCGACTTTGGTGTGGAATATGTGGCATCTTTGGTATTCGTCTTGGTGATGTTAGAGAGTCAAGACCTTGGAGGCAACAAGAGCGGGACTTGAATCTTCATCGCAAAAGACTTGTTACTCTTCATCGTTCACTTGCCGATGCATGGCGACTTGCTCAAGAGCGTCCATTTCTCCTTCACTCATCGAGTCATAGGTGCCATCGTCGTTGAGTATCATGGTCTGCTTGTTGGTGCATTCATAGGACTTGTGGCCTCGGCCTCCGCATGTGAAGCATTTGAAGGAACTCGTCTTGACGGTCTCATCGGTTGGAGTGGATGATGATGAAGCTCTCGGCTTGAAGTTTCTTGTAGTAGTAGGATGACTTGGAGTTGATGAAGCTTTCTTGGAACTCGACTTGTCGACGTTGCTTGTAGAAGGCTTGGTAGACGGATTTGGAGTCATTGAAGCTTGGGTGTTGGAGAAACCGTATGACTTGGATGAGAACTTGGCATACTTGTAATCGTATTGCACTTGACGTTCCGCTTTGGTCGCTTGATGCAGCTCGATGAGGTTCGAGTATGGTTGGGAGTCGGTGATCTTCTTGATAGGATGGTTGAGTCCATTCAAGAAACGTGCCATTGTTTCCGCATCATCTTCCGTGACATTGGCTCGTATCATGGCAATCTCCATCTCCTTGTAGTACTCTTCAATGCTCTTGGTTCCTTCCTTGAGTAGTTGGAGTTTCTTGAAGAGGTCGCGGTTGTAGTAGGTAGGCACAAATCATGCTCTCATGCATCCTTCATTTGCGCCCAAGTAGTGATGGGTGGTTCACCTCTTGCCTCTCGGCGCCCGAGAACTTGTTCCCACCAAATGAGGACATAGTCTTGGAACTCAAGGGATGCCATCGCGATCTTCTTCTCTTCATCGTAGTTGTGCAAGAGGAAGATTTTGTAGACCTTCAATGCCCATGAAAGGTATTCTTCGGGATTGTTGCTTTCGTTGAACTTGGGCATGGTGAACTTGAGCTTTCCGTAGCGTTGCTCTTCATTGTGTTGGGGTCGGGGATAATGACGCCCATGTTGTTGATGATTGTCAAGCTCGTGTTGCTCTTGGTGAGGAGGGTTGTCAACCTCATGTTGCTCTTGTCTTGGAGGATTTCCATTTTCGTCATGCTCTTGATGAACTTGATGTTCTTGGCGAGCCTGTGGAGGAGCTTGTCGAGCTCGAGGAGGAACTTGACGATGCATGCGAGCTTGAAATCTTCGTTCTTGAATTTCTTCGCGAAGTGCTTCTTCATGTTCACAAGCTTGTCAGCCTCGGTTAGCTACGGCTCGACTTGAATCTTGGAGGGCTTGTTGCACCGCAAGTACTTGAGCGTCACGGAGTTGTTTTTCTTGGCGTTGTGCCTCGGCATCTTGTGCATTTTGGTGTAGACGTGCTCACTCTTCCTCTTCATGTTGGTGTTGTCTTTGCCGTTCTCCTGCTAGAGCAAAAGCCTCTTGGGTTTGACATTATCGGTGCTCTTGAGAGTCGGTGTCGCGTAGAGGATTGAGGCTTGCTTGACGATCGTTGCGCGCGGCATGGCGTAGAGTGTTCGATGTCGGTGTACTTGAGCCGGAGAGGGTGAAATCGGAGTGTCGACTTGAGTGAATCCTTCTTGATGAAGACGAAGTGGAAGAAGAGCGGTTGGGCAACAAAGCACGAATTTCGTCCATCCTTGCGTCATTCTCTTGCTTGTGATCGTCGAGCTTGTGGTCTAAGTAGTCCCTTGTACGTTGCTCGGAGAGTCGCAAGTCAGCGGCGAGGTTGTCTATGCGTTCACTCATTGCTTGTTGCTCTTGATGCAAAGCACGTTGTGCACCAAAGAGGTGACTCTTGGTGACGTAGGCGTTCATGTCATCGTCGTGCTCAATGAAGAGTGGGTTGGTAGAAGTACTTGGCCTATCCATCATTCCAAGATACACAATGTGAGTGGTAGAAAGAGAAGAACGAATACCAAATGTACCTTGACCGAAGTTGAAAGTGGATCAATGATCACTCCAATGTGGACAAGGAAATAGCACAATTGGTACCAATTCTTGTCGGTTTCTCACACCTACACAAGTAAAAGCTTATGGTGGATCTTGGTTAGGATGGTGGCACAAAATTTGATGCAATCGTAAGTGAGCTTCAATAATGTTCGAAAAGATTCGCAAGATGCAATGTAACAAGTAGACCAAGCAATACAATGTACACGGAAACACACACGCAAAGAGATAAGTGGGGGTTGGGAAACCAAGGATGAGCCAAAATGTGGAAACCACAGAAATGCTCTTTTTGCACAACACTAGAGAGACGCTAGCACGATTGCACAATAGGCGGATACAAGACTTGTGCACAACCTACTAAGAAAAAAATGCAACGACTTCTATCCCAAGTATGCTCTATGCAAGGTGTTTATATGATATGATCCAAGATGATCAAGTATGACAATCTTAATGTTGTATGATGTTATGGTGCTTGCTTAAAAGCTCTTTGCTTGTCTTTCTTTTTTGCTTAAAAGCTTGTTTGGCTCTTTGATGTTTGAGCTCTTTTCTCATGCAATGCTTGACGAACCAAGAGAGTAATTGTGCATGCGATGATAACTTTGTGACACAAGAGATGATACCAATATATGCAACAATGATGTATGTATGCTATGGGAAGTATGATCACTAATGTGCACAAGTCTCGTTGCTGGGAATACTCAATGGCTAGTCTCGAAGGGTAAGCAACGCAAAGGAGTAAGGCTATGATGGCTATCAATGTAATGGCAAGAGTGATATGTCCAATACCAATGCGAGGTTTCCGTTCTTGCTTATGGTATGGTGTCAAAATGGTGGACCAAATACCAAGATGTAGTCGAGGTGGTCGTTGTTGATGACGCGTCCATGGCGAAGATGAGCGGCGATGATGGTGATGTCAAACTGTACCTAGATAGCCGAAACACAAAAGGATACGGAACCAGAACTCAAATTCTCAAAGCTCGAGGTGGCAACATGTGTCGTAGTATGAAATGGGTAAGGAAAGGTGGTGGTATGCGGAAGTGGTGATGGTGTATAGGTGGTAGGAGTGCGTATGCAGAAATGTGGGGTGGTGGTTATGCAAAACTGAAAAAAAAATCAGTTTTGTCAGGGTTCGTCAGACGTCCGTGCTGGGCCGGTCGTCCGGTCGTCGGACGTCCAGCAGGGGTCGGACGTCCGGTGCCTGGGCGAACTTTGGGCACGGAATGAACATCTAGGGTTCATGGTGGAGACGTGGAAATTCGTCGAGTCCGGAGGATTTTGTGGATGGAAAGGGTGGAGACAAGGGGAAAAAGCTAGATCCACTCAAAACAAAACAAATCCATGGATCAAATCCAACAAAATTTCAACACACCAACAAATCACAAAAAATATTGGGCCTATTTTTGTGGAGGATTTTCGAATTTGGGACACAAACAACAAAAACAAGGCTAGCAACACAATGGGGAGGCTCCGAAATCATGATCAACGAGGCTCTTGATACCAAGATGATGTAGGGTAGAACCCTAATCGACCGATCTTTCACCAAAGGAGCGGATCTCGCGATGAACACAAAGAACACGAGGAGGGAAACGAGGGTAAACATGGGGAAAACACAAGAGAGAGACACTCAAACCAACAAGAATGATCACACAACTGCTAGATCCTCGAAACATGATAGGAGATACAAGATCCAAAGTCAACAATGGACGGTACATGGTAGCCGGTTCTTCTCCAAAGGAGGTCTTGAGTTCTTCCCTAAAAGGGATCTTGAATCCGCTTGGGGGATCTTCTCCGGTGGAGGCTCGAATCTCCGAGGAGAAGGTAACCAAGTGGATGAGCAAAGCTCTCACACAAAATATGAGCTAATCCTTTTCTAACCCTAGCTAAAAGGAATAGGAGGTCTATATATAGTCTTAGTGCAAAAGAGGGGGCAAAGGGGTACATGGGCTGTGGCCCAACACGAAACAGCACACAGGCGTCGGACGTCCGGGAGTCATCGGTCGTCCGGAGGCTTGCGAGGGTCCGGACGTCCGGTGCTTGTCAGACGTCCGTAGATTCGGCTCGGGTGGTCTTCGGTCGGACGCCCGGTCGGGGTCGGACGTCCGGGCGTCGGTCGTCCGTTGGACTCCGGAAATCCGTAGATTTGGCTCGGGTGCGGTGGCGTCGATCGTCCGGAGAGGGACGGACGTCCGGAGCCTGGAGATCGTCGGACCTCCGTTCCTGGCCGGTCGTCTGGAGCCTGTAGCTTCTTCTTCATCACTTCTTATTCTTCGTCTTCACGTCCATCTTCCTCTTCCTCTTCTCCTTGCTCCTTAGCTTCTCCATGATACCTGAGTATGCACAAAGTGTTTGTATGAGGTAGTAGACATGTCTCATGTGCATCAAAGTGGAAATGTGAGAGGAGAGATGTCACCTCGGTTTCAAGAGATCTTGCACATGCTCGTGTCATGGATCCGCTAGGCACTTGGTGAGACGATGGTAGGTCCATGGGGATGACCTTGGGATGCTCCGCATCACAAGTAGTATCTCTACTTGGTGCAAAGAATTTTGCTAGCATGAAGGGGAAAGGCAAGTTCAACATGTTGGATGATCCATGACAATATAATTTATTTCAGATGTAATAAAACACAACCCATTACGTTGTATTCCTTGTCCAACATCAACCTTTTAGCATGTCATATTTTAACGAGTGCTCACAATCATAAAAGATGTCCAAGATAGTATATTTATATGTGAAAACCTCTCTTTCTCTATTACTTCCTATTAATTACAATGATGACCAAAACTATGTTTGTCAACTCTCAACAACTTTTATTCATCATACTCTTTATATGTGAAGTCATTACTCTCCATATTATCCATATGATCTCTTTATTTCTTTTTATTCTTTCTCTTCTCTTTTATTTTTATTCCCTCCAGATCATGGAAGATAATCAGGCCCTTGACTCATAAATAATCTTTATTATATATAGCTCACGGACTCGATTACATAGAAGGATCATAAAGCAAAACTCAAAACTTGATCATACAAAAACTTTATTCTACTAGATCAAGATATAACCAAAAGCATCGAACTAAGAAAAACGGTAAAGATAAAAGTGTGACGGTGATACGATACCGGGGCACTCCCCCAAGCTTGGCAGTTTCCAAGGGGAGTGCCCATACCAGATACTCAGTTCTTCTTTGCTGGTGAATAAGATGGTGGTGATGATGGATAGTCGCACATCGAGCATAGGAGATCCTCCAATTTGCGGATAATGCCCTTGAGTGCGATGATATGCTCCTTCAACAAAAAAAATTCATGTGTGAGATACTTGTTTTGAATGCGAGCCAACTCAACCATCTTGAAAGCTTCAATCTCCGTTGGGGTAAGAAGATAGTGATGAGGTTGAAGGATGTCTTTGTCTTCTACTACCGGAACTTTATCCTCCATGACCTTCTTGATCCCATCATCATTGTTGATCTCTCTGGGTTCTTCTCTCTTCAGCTCTATCTTCATTAGCCAAGCATCATTGCCCTCATTGTTGAAGGAGGAGGACGACATGATGCCTGGCCTTGACAACTCTGGCAGAGAACAGCTCCAAACAAAAACAGAGGATAATTGTGTGGTACGGTGATCAAAGCCTTCGGGACATTATATAATGAATTTTTACAGACCAAAAGAAGTATCATGCAAGAAAACGGAGTCTGGAGAGCACACGAGGTGCCCACGAGGCAGGGGCGCGCCCTCCACCCTCGTGGAAGCCTCGTGTCCTTCCCGGACTGCTTCTTACTTTCCTATTTTCTTAAATATTCCAAAATGGAGAAAAATTGCTATTAGAACTGTTTTGGAGTCGGTTTACTTACCGTACCACATACCTCTTCCTTTTCGGAGTCTGAAATGTTCTGGAAAGTGTCCCTTATGTATTCCTTTGGGTTACGGTTTCAATAACATTAGTTTCAACTTTTATTGGATTACCTGAGATATAATGTTTGATTCTTTGACCGTTCACCACCCTCGGATTTGTGCCTTCGAAGTTGTTGATTTTTATGGCACTGGAACGATAGACCTCCTCGATGATGTAAGGACCTTCCCATTTAGAGAGGATTTTTCCTGCAAAAAATCTTAAGAGATTTGTATAAGAATACATAATCACCTACATTAAACTCGTGTTTTTGTATCCTTTTGTCATGCCATGTTTTAACTTTTTTTTAAACAGTTTGGCATTCTCATAGGCCTGGGTTCGCCATTCGTCAAGTGAGCTAATGTCAAATAGTCTCTTCTCACCGGCAAGTTTGAAGTCATAGTTGATCTCTTTAATGGCCCAATATGCCTTATGTTTTAGTTCGAGAGGTAAGTGACAAGCTTTTCCATAAACCATTTTATATGGAGACATACCCATAGGATTTTTATATGCAGTTCTATATGCCCATAATGCATCATCAAGTTTCTTTGACCAATTCTTTCTAGATCTGTTAACAGTCTTTTGCAAAATTAATTTAAGCTCTCTATTACTCAATTCTACTTGACCACTAGACTGTGGGTGATACGAGATGCAATTCTATGATTAACATCATACTTAACAAGCATCTTACAAAAAGCACCATGAATAAAATGTGAACCACCATCAGTCATTAAGTATCTAGGGAATCCAAACCTTGGAAAAATAACTTCTTTAAGCATCTTAATAGAGGTGTTATAATCAGCACTACTAGTTGGAATAGCTTCTACCCACTTAGTAACGTAATCAACAACAACTAAAATATGTGTATACCCATTAGAGGATGGAAACGGTCCCATATAATCAAAGCTCCAAACATCAGATGGTTCAATAACAAGTGAATAATTCATAGGCATTTCTTGATGTCTACTAATATTACCAATTCTTTGACATTCATCACAATACAAGACAAACTTACGGGCATCCTTGAAGAGAGTAGGCCAATAAAAACCGGATTGCAATACCTTATGTGCAGTTCTATCTCTAGCATGGTGTCCTCCATAAGCCTCGGAGTGACACTTGCGTAGGATCTGTTCCTGTTCATGCTCAGATACACAACGTCTAATAACACCATCTACTCCTCCTATATAAAATGTGGGTCTGATACGTCTCCATCGTATCTACTTTTCCAAACACTTTTGCCCTTGTTTTGGACTCTAACTTGCATGATTTGAATGGAACTAACCCGGACTGATGTTATTTTCAGTAGAATTGCCATGGTGTTATTTTTGTGCAGAAATAAAAGTTCCCAGAATGACCTGAAAATCAACGGAGAATTATTTTGGCATATATAATAAATACTGGAAGGAAGATCCACGCTAGGGTGGCCTCCACCTGTCCACGAGGGTGGGGGCGCGCTTGCCCCCCTGGGCGCGCCCCCTGCCTCATGGGCCCCCTGACACTCCACCGACCTCAACCTTGACTCCATAGATTCACTTTCGAGGAGAAAAACCAAGGAGAAGGATTCATCGCATTTTACGATACGGAGCTGCCGCCAAGCCCTAAACTCTCTCGGGAGGGCTGATCTGGAGTCCGTTCGGGGCTCCGGAGAGGGGAATCCGTCGCCATCGTCATCATCAACCTTCCTCCATCACCAATTTCATGATGCTCACCACTGTGCATGAGTAATTCCATCATAGGATTGCGTGAGGGTGATGGGTTGGATGAGATTTATCATGTAATCGAGTTAGTTTTGTTAGGGTTTGATCCCTAGTATCCACTATGTTCTGAGATTGATGTTGCTATGACTTTGCTATGCTTAATGCTTGTCACTAGGACCCGAGTGCCATGATTTCAGATCTGAACCTATTATGTTTTCATCAATATATGAGAGTTCTTGATCCTATCTTGCAAGTCTATAGTCACCTATTATGTGTTATGATCCGTTAACCCCGAAGTGACAATAATCGGGATACTTACCGATGATGACCGTAGTTTGAGGAGTTCATGTATTCACTATGTGTTAATGCTTTGTTCCGGTACTCTATTAAAAGGAGGCCTTAATATCCCTTAGTTTCCAATAGGACCCCGCTGCCATTGGAGGGTAGGACAAAAGATGTCATGCAAGTTCTTTTCCATAAGCATGTATGATTATATTCGGAATACATTGAAGGAAATATGCCCTAGAGGCAATAATAAAGTTATTATTTATTTCCTTATATCATGATAAATGTTTATTATTCATCCTAGAATTGTATTAATCGGAAACATGATACATGTATGAATACATAGACAAAACAGAGTGTCACTAGTATGCCTCTACTTGACTAGCTCGTTGAATCAAACATGGTTATGTTTTGTAACCATAGACAAAGAGTTGTCATTTGATTAACGGGATCACATCATTAGGAGAATGATGTGATTGACTTGACCCATTCCGTTAGCTTATCACTTGGTCATTTAGTTTGTTGATATTGCTTTCTTCATGACTTATACATGTTCCTGTGACTACGATATTATGCAACTCCCGTTTACCAGAGGAACACTTTTAGTGCTACCAAACGTCACAGCGTAACTGGGTGATTATAAAGGTGCTCTACAGGTGTCTCCAAAGGTACTTGTTGGGTTGGCGTATTTCAAGATTAGGATTTGTCACTCCGATTGTCGGAGAGGTATCTCTGGGCCCACTCGGTAATACACATCACTCAAGCCTTGCAAGCATAGTAACTAATGAGTTATTTTACGGGATGATGTATTACGGAACGAGTAAAAAGACCTGTTGGTAACGAGATGAACTAGGTATTGAGATACCGATGATTGAATCTCGTGCAAGTAACATACCAATGACAAAGGGAACAACGTATGTTGTTATGCAGTCTGACCGATAAAGATCTTCGTAGAATATGTGGGAGCCAATATGAGCATCTAGGTTCCGCTATTGGTTATTGACCGGAGACATGTCTCGGTCATGTCTACATAGTTCTCGAACCCGTAGTGTCCGCACGCTTAAAGTTCGATGACGGTTATATTATGAGTTTATGTGTTTTGATGTACCGAAGGTAGTTAGGAGTCCCGGATGTGATGACGGACATGACGGGGAGTCTCGAAATGGCCGAGACATGAAGATTGATATATTGGACGACTATATTCGGACACCGGAATGGTTCCAGGGGTTATCGGATATTTACCGGAGTACCGAGGGGTTACCGGAATCCCCCCCCGGGGGTTTTTGGGCCTCATGGGCCCAAAGTGGTGGAAGAGGAGATGCACCAGGAGGTGGCTCATGGCCCCCCTTGCCCCAATCCGAATTGGGAAAGGGCAGGGGGCGGCGGCCCCCTTCTCCTTCCTTCTCTCCACCTCCTCCTTCCCCCTTCTCCTACTTGGAATAGGAAAGGGGGGCAAAACGTACTTGGAGTAGGATTCCCCCCCCTTGGTCGGCTCCATCCTCCTTCCTCCCTTTATATACGGAGGAAGGGGACACTCCATAGACACAACAATTGATCTCTTTGATCTTTTAGCCGTGTGCGGTGCCCCCTCCACCATAATCCACCTCGGTCATATCTTAGCGGTGCTTAGGAGAAGCCTTGCGTCGGTAGAACATCATCATCGTCACCACGCCGTCGTGCTGACGGAACTCTCCCTCAAAGCTCGGCTGGATCGGAGTTCGAGGGACGTCATCGAGTTGAACGTGTGCAGAACTCGGAGGTGTCGTGCGTACGGTGCTTGATCGGTCGGATCGTGAAGATGTACGACTACATCGACCACGTTGTGCTAACGCTTCCGCTTTCGTTCTATGAGGGTAGGTGGACACACTCTCCCCTCTCGTTGCTATGCATCACCATGATCTTGCATGTGCGTAGGAAAATTTTGAAATTACTACGTTCCCCAACAGTGGCATCAGAGCCAGGTTTTATACGTTGATGTTATATTCACGAGTAGAACACAAGTGAGTTGTGGGCGATACAAGTCATACTGCTTACCAGCATGTCATACTTTGGTTCGGCGGTATTGTTGGATGAAGCGGCCCGGACCGACATTACGCGTATGCTTACGCGAGACTGGTTCTACCGACGTGCTTTGCACATAGGTGGCTGGCGGGTGTCAGTTTCTCCAACTTTAGTTGAACCGAGTGTGGCTACGCCCAGTCTTTGAGAAGGTTAAAACAAGACTAACTTGACGAACTATCGTTGTGGTTTTGATGCGTAGGTAAGAACGGTTCTTGCTCAGCCCGTAGCAGCCACGTAAAACTTGTAACAACAAAGTAGAGGACGTCTAACTTGTTTTTGCAGGGCATGTTGTGATGTGATATGGTCAAGGCATGATGCTATATTTTATTGTATGAGATGATCATGTTTTGTAACCAAGTTATCGGCAACTGGCAGGAGCCATATAGTTGTCGCTTTATTGTATGCAATACAATCGCCCTGTAATGCTTTACTTTATCACTAAGCGGTAGCGATAGTCGTAGAAGCATAAGTTGGCAAGATGACAATGATGCTACGATGGAGATCAAAGTGTCATGCCGATGACAATGGTGATCATGACGGTGCTTCGGAGATGAAGATCACGAGCACAAGATGATGATGGCCATATCATATCACTTATATTGATTGCATGTGATGTTTATCTTTTATGCATCTTATCTTGCTTTGATTGACGGTAGCATTATAAGATGATCTCTCACTAAATTATCAAGGTATAAGTGTTCTCCCTGAGTATGCACCGTTGCGAAAGTTCTTCGTGCTGAGACACCACGTGATGATCGGGTGTGATAGGCTCTACGTTCAAATACAACGGGTGCAAAATAGTTGCACACACGGAATACTCAGGTTAAACTTGACGAGCCTAGCATATGCAGATATGGCCTCGAAACACTGAGACCGAAAGGTCGAGCGTGAATCATATAGTAGATATGATCAACATAGTGATGTTCACCATTGAAACTACTCCATCTCACGTGACGATTGGACATGGTTTAGTTGATTTGGATCATGTGATCACTTAGAGGATTAGAGGGATGTCTATCTAAGTGGGAGTTCTTAAGTAATATGATTAATTGAACTTAAATTTATCATGAACTTAGTACCTGATAGTTATTTGCTTGTCTATGTTGATTGTAGATAGATGGCTCGTGCTGTTGTTCCGTTGAATTTTAATGCGTTCCTTGAGAAAGCAAAGTTGAAAGATGATGGTAGCAATTACACGGACTGGGTCCGTAACTTGAGGATTATCCTCATTGCTGCACAGAAGAATTACGTCCTGGAAGCACCGCTCGGTGCCAGGCCTGCTGCAGATGCTGCTGACAACGTTAAGAACGTTTGGCAGAGTAAAGCTGATGAGTACTCGATAGTTTAGTGTGCCATGCTTTACGGCTTAGAACCGGGACTTCAACGACGTTTTGAACGTCATGGAGCATATGAGATGTTCCAGGAGTTGAAGTTAATATTTAAAGCAAATGCCCGGATTGAGAGATATGAAGTCTCCAATAAGTTCTATAGCTGCAAGATGGAGGAGAATAGTTCTGTCAGTGAACATATACTCAAAATGTCTGGGTATCATAATCACTTGACTCAATTGGAAGTTAATCTTCCTGTTGATAGTGTCATTGACAGAGTTCTTCAATCACTGCCACCAAGCTACAAAAGCTTTGTGATGAACTATAATATGCAAGGGATGGATAAGACAATTCCCGAGCTCTTCGCAATGCTAAAGGTTGTGGAGGTAGAAATCAAAAAGGAGCATCAAGTGTCGACGGGTCAACAAGACCACTAGTTTCAAGAAAAAGGGTAAAGGGAAGAAGAAGGGGAACTTCAAGAAGAATGGAAAACAAGTTGCTGCTCAAGAGAAGAAACCCAAGTCTGGTCCTAAGCCTGAAACTGAGTTCTTCTACTGCAAATAGACTGGTCACTGGAAGCGGAACTTCCCCAAGTATTTGGCAGATAAGAAGGATGGCAAGGTGAACAAAGGTATATGTGATATACATGTTATTGATGTGTACCTTACTAATGCTCGCAGTAGCACTTGGGTATTTGATACTGGTTCTGTTGCTAATATTTGCAACTCGAAACAGGGACTACGGATTAAGCGAAGATTGGCTAAGGACGAGGTGACGATGCGCGTGGGAAATGGTTCCAAAGTCGATGTGATCGCAGTCGGCACGCTACCTCTACATCTACCTTCGGGATTAGTTTTAGGCCTGAATAATTGTTATTTGGTGCCAGCGTTGAGCATGAACATTATATCTAGATCTTGTTTGATGCAAGATGGTTATTCATTTAAATCAGAGAATAATGGTTGTTCTATTTATATGAGTAATATCTTTTATGGTCATGCACCCTTGAAGAGTGGTCTATTCTTATTGAATCTCGATAGTAGTGATACACATATTCATAATATTGAAGCCAAAAGATGCAGAGTTGATAATCATAGTGCAACTTATTTGTGGCACTGCCGTTTATGTCATATTGGTATAAAGCGCATGAAGAAACTCCATGCTGATGCGCTTTTGGAATCACTTGATTGTGAATCACTTGGTACTTGCGAACCGTGCCTCATGGGCAAGATGACTAAAACGCTGTTCTCCGGAACTATGGAGCGAGCAATAGATTTGTTGGAAATCATACATACAGATGTATGTGGTCCGATGAATGTTGAGGCTCGCGGCGGGTATCGTTATTTTCTCACCTTCACAGATGATTTAAGCAGATATGGGTATATCTACTTAATGAAACATAAATCTGAAACATTTGAAAAGTTCAAAGAATTTCACAGTGAAGTTGAAAATCATCATAACAAGAAAATAAATTTTCTACAATCTGATCGTGGAGGAAAATATTTGAGTTACGAGTTTGGTCTTCATTTGAAACAATGCGGAATAGTTTCACAACTCACGCCACCCGAAACACCACAGCGTAATGGTGTGTCCGAACGTCGTAATCGTACTTTACTAGATATGTTGTGATCTATGATGTCTCTTATAAATTTACCGCTATCATTTTGGGGTTATGCTTTAGAGACGGTTGCATTCACGTTAAATAGGGCACCATTGAAATCCGTTGAGACGACGCCTTATGAACTGTGGTTTGGCAAGAAACCAAAGTTGTCGTTTCTTAAAGTTTGGGGCTGCGATGCTTATGTGAAAAAACTTCAACCTCATAAGCTTGAACCTAAACCGGAGAAATGTGTCTTCATAGGATACCCAAAGGAAACTGTTGGGTACACCTTCTATCACAGATCTGAAGGCAAAACATTTGTTGCTAAATTTGGATCCTTTCTAGAGAAGGAGTTTCTCTTGAAAGAAGTGAGTGGGAGGAAAGTAGAACTTGATGAGGTAATTGTACATGCTCCCTTATTGGAAAGTAGTTCATAACAAAAACTGGTTCCTGTGAAACCTACACCAATTAGTGAGGAAGTTAATGATGATGATCATGAAACTTCAGATCAAGTTGTTACTCAACCTCGTAGGTCAAACAGAGTGAGATCCGCACCAGAGTGGTACGGTAATCTTGTTCTGGAGGTTATGTTGCTAGACCATGACGAACCTACGAACTATGAAGAAGCGATGGTGAGCCCAGATTCCGAAAAATGGCTTGAGGCCATGAAATCTGAGATGGGATCCATGTATGAGAACAAAGTGTGGACTTTGGTTGACTTGATCGATGATCAGCAAGCCATTGAAAATAAATGGATCTTCAAGAAGAAGACTGACGCTGACGGTAATATTACTGTCTATAAAGCTCGACTTGTTGCAAAAGGTTTTCGACAAGTTCAAGGGATTGACTACGATGAGACTTTCTCACCCATAGTGATGCTTAAGTCCGTTCGAATCATGTTAGCAATTGCTGCATTTTATGATTATGAAATTTGGAAAATGGATGTGAAAACTGCATTCCTAAATGGATTTCTGGAAGAAGAGTTGTATATGATGCAACCGGAAGGTTTTGTCGATCCAAAGGGAGCTAACAAAGTGTGCAAGCTCCAGCAATCCATTTATGGACTGGTGCAAGCCTCTCGGAGTTGGAATAAATGTTTTGATAGTGTGATCAAAGCATATGGTTTTATACAGACTTTTGGAGAAGCCTGTATTTACAAGAAAGTGAGTGGGAGCTCTGTAGCATTTCTGATATTATATGTGGATGACATATTGTTGATTGGAAATGATATAGAATTTCTGGATAGCATAAAAGGATATTTGAATAAGAGTTTTTCAATGAAAGACCTCGGTGAAGCTGCTTATATATTGGGCATCAAGATCCCCGGGTACCGAGCTCGAATTCGCCCTATAGTGAGTCGTATTACAATTCACTGGCCTTGACAAAGTTTTGAAGAAGTTCAAAATGGATCAAGCAAAGAAAGGGTTCTTGTCTGTGTTACAAGGTGTGAAGTTGAGTAAGACTCAATGCCCGACCACTGCAGAAGATAGAGAGAAAATGAAAGATGTTCCCTATGCTTCAGCCATAGGCTCTATCATGTATGCAATGCTGTGTACCAGACCTGATGTGTGCCTTTCTATTAGTTTAGCAGGGAGGTACCAAAGTAATCCAGGAGTGGATCACTGGACAGCGGTCAAGAACATCCTGAAATACCTGAAAAGGATGAAGGATATGTTTCT